>NC_053022.1:511805085-512022633 GCF_003073215.2 Triticum urartu | reverse complement strand
CGGGACTGTGTGTCCTCAGGTTTAAATACCTAGCCGCCCTAACCAGACGTACAATTGTCACAGCAACTGGAACTGGTCCAACAAATCATTGTCTTCAACGAGTCACTGGTTTCATCCTTCCCTTCCCTTTACTTATTGTTGGTCCTTGTGAAGTCATTGTATGATTGCACTATCTTTTGTCTTCACTGACTGACTGCATGTTCCGTTTGGCTTCATAATATCTTCCTACCTGATCCTTACTACCTAGCTGCTATTGGTCATTGTGCTTTCACTTCATTGCATACTTGACTATGGTTTGCCTAGTGTAGTCTACCTTCCGCTGCATGGTAATAGGTTTATTTCTATCGTTTGTCTTCGAAACTCCCACGTTTTGAAGACTTTCATAAAAATCGCCTATTCACCCCCCTCTAGTCGATATAACGCACTTTCAATTGGTATCAGAGCAAGGTACTCCCTTGTTCTGTGTGATTCGGTTTAACCACCTGGAGTTTTAGCTATGTCGACTGCAGGGATAATTAAAGTCTCTGCTGCGTGCCCCGTCTTCGATGGAACTGAATATCCCTACTGGAAGAATAAGATGCGCATGCATCTTGAAGCCATTGACGTTAATCTATGGTATGTCGTCAAGAACGGCGTTCCCAAGGCTGGAGAAGGTGTCACTACTGCTGATGTCAAGAAGTTCATTCAACTGGACTCTACTACCAAGAATATCATCTGTGGTCATCTGACCAAAGGACAGTATGGCCGTGTGAGTGCTTTGGAAACATCTAAGCTAGTCTGGGACTGGCTCTCCAAGGTCAACGAAGGCGTCTCAACCCAGAGAGATCAGAGAATCAGTGTCCTTCGCAACCTCTTCAACCGCTTCAAGAGAAATGACAATGAGAATGTCCAGCTCACGTTTGATCGACTCACTGACATCACAAATGAGCTTCAAGCCCTTGGCTCTACTGAGATCACCAAGCATGAAGTCGTCAAGACACTACCGAGATCACTTGACAGTTTGTTTGACACCCTAGCCCTGATGATTCAAGAACGTCCTGATTTCAAGACACTCGATCCGTCTGACATACTTGAGAGGCTCAACACACATGAGTTCCAGCTTTCTGAGAAAAGAGATATCTACGGTCCAAACTATGGGCGAACTCGTGCCTTGAAGGCAAAAGCTGTCTCCTCATCTGAAGAAGAATCTGACAGCAGTTCTGATGATCCTGAAGACATTGGAAAGGAACTTGCTATGCTTGTGAAGAAGTTCCAAAAATTCACCAAGAAGAAAGGCTTCAGAAAGTCTTCACGATCAAGCTCAAGGAATGATGAAGCTTCTGCTCATGACTACAAGAAAAGATCATGCCACAAGTGCAAGAAACCTGGCCACTACATCTCTGAGTGTCCGCAGTGGGACAATGAGAACAACAAGAATAAGAAGAGCAAGGAGTATGACTGTGACGACAAGAAGAAGAAGAAATACTCAAAGTCTTCTTCCAAGTCTTCCTCCAAGTCTTCATCAGACAAGAAGAGCTCATCTCGCAAGGCACGTGCGTTTGTTGGCAAGGAAATGGATTCAGAGGAGGAGTCCGCTTCTGAGGAGGCGGAGGTGGAGTCTGAGGAGGAGTCCGATTCTGGCGTTGCGAGTCTGGCTACAGCATACGTTGCCAAGTCCATCTTCAACACTGAAGACAATGACTCCATCACCGACACCGCTGCAAATGACAAGGACTACTCCGCTCCTACCTACTGCTTCATGGCACGCGGTGCCAAGGTAAACACACGCACTACTCACTATCAAACATCTAGTGATGATGACTCTGACTGTGGTTCCAAACCCAGCTACAAAACACTCGCTAAAATTGCAACTGAACAACAGAAAACCATGGAACACATTCAAAAACTATTAGACAAAAGCAATGATCTGTTATACGCTGAAATGACTCAATCTCAGTCCTTAATTGAAGACATAAAAAATCTTCACGTTAAGTATGAGGAACTTGAAAGTCGTCATGAAACGCTCTCAACAGCTCATGAAAGGCTTTCCTATGATTATCTTCAAAGGAAGCAAGATCTTGAGAAATTGAGAGTGGCTCATGAAGATCTTCAGAAAGAAAACGAGTCGCTTCGCGCCAAACAGATCAGTTTAGCTCAAGCAGGATTTGAACCACCATGTCTTAAATGAATGGAGCGTGATAATGCTACTTCTGTTGCTGAATGTTCTACTGCTGTTACTATTGCAATATCTTCAACTATTGATGTGGGAACTAACCCCTCTGCTGAGGATACCACTGCTATTGCTAATGAGAATGCTAGGTTGAAGACATTGCTTGAAACAGGGATGTACAAAAGTCTTAAAGGGCATCAGACACTATGTGATGTCCTCAAAAGGCAGATCCTGAACTGAAACCCGAGGAAAGAGGGTGTTGGGTTCGTAAGGAAAATGAATGCTGATGGCTCTTACTGGAAACCTGAACAGTACCCCAAAACCACATGGGTTGCTGCAAAGGAACCTTCAGCAGATCTATCCACTCTATCTGGCTTCACTTGTGCTAACCCCATTGTCATTGATGAATCCTTTGATGCAAACTATAAACTGTTTAAGAATCAGAATGGTGAAGTGTTTGCCAGGAACATTGGTACTAACTGCAGGAATGGACCGCCTATGAAGAAGATCTGGGTGCCGAAAAAGTGTTTGGAGAATCTTCCTGTGAATATCATCATGACACCACAGGTGAAGAAGACAAACCCCAGACCACAGGCTTCATACGGTCCAAAGGCTTCATACAGATAGAGGACTCACCTGAGTCGCACTAACGCAAATGTTTTGCAGGGAAACCATACTCAGGCCTATGAATGTGAGCGCGGTTCATCAAACCGCCATGTTCATAAGACCAAGAACTATTATGCTTATTCTTATGAGTACTATTGTCCGGCTGCAAGACTTTTTGCTAGGGCTCCAAAGCCAAAGTTCTCAGATGCTGCACTTAGACTTATTGCTTCTAAGCCACCCTTGAAGATGTGGGTGGCTAAGAAAGCTTAACTCTCTTTTGCAGGGAAGGGTCTCCAGCAGAAAACCAAAATCATCTGACGCTATTGCTGGGGACCTTAAACATCTTGTAGGGCGCAAGATCAAATGTCCGAATGGTCTTATTATGTACTTTGTTCCTGAATCGCTTGCTACTCTCCCTATCGGTCCTAATCTGGATCTAAGCTTTCATAACCCACTGGTTCATCAAATCTTTTTGCTTCACAATTCTCTTCGTGAAGCCTATCCCCCTAACTGCACTGTAGGGTGCGACTTCAAGGTCTTCAGAATGGATTATTGACAGTGGGTGTACAAATCACATGACTGGCAGAAGAAGCCTTCTTATGGACTCAACCTTACGTCCATCCGACAAGAGTTACATCACATTTGCTGACACTGGTAAAAGTAAGGTATTGGGTCTAGGTAGAGTTGCAATCTCAAAGGATCAACACATGGATAAAGTCATACTTGTTGAATCCCTTGGCTTCAACTTAATGTCTGTCTCAATGCTTTGCGATTTGAACATAATCGTAATATTTGGAAAATATCGTTGCCTTGTTCTAATGGAATCTGACAAGTCTCTAGTGTTTGAAGGGCATCGGAAAGATGATTTGTACATGGTAGATTTCTTAGCGGGACCACAACTTGCCGTATGTCTTCTAGCAAAAGCTTCAGAATGCTGGCTCTGGCATCGGAGGCTAGGGCATGCTGGCATGAGGAACCTCCACACCCTTGCAAAGAAGAAGCATGTCATAGGCATCGAGGGTGTCAAGTTCAAGAAAGATCACTTATGTGGTGCCTGTGAAGCAGGAAAGATGACGAGGGCCAAACATCCCTCGAAGACAATCATGACAACAACTTGACCCTTCGAACTGCTCCACATGGATCTTTTCGGTCCCACTCATTACTCAACTCTTACTACTACTGCTTGTCTCTATGGCTTTGTCATTGTTGATGATTATTCTAGATATACTTGGGTGCACATAATCCTCTACAAGACTGAGGTGCAGGATGTCTTCAGACGCTTCGCCAATCGAGCAATGAACAACTATGGCGCCAAGATAAAGCACATCAGAAGTGACAATAGCACTGAATTCAAGAACACTGGCCTTGATACATATTGATACTTTGGGCATCACACATGAATTCTCAGCTCCATACACGCCACAGCAGAATGGTGTCGTCGAACGCAAGAACAGAACACTCATTGAGATGGCCCGAACGATGCTCGATGAATACAAGACTCCAAGAAAATTCTGGCCTGAAGCCATTGACACTGCATGCCATACAATCAATCGTGTTTATCTTCACAAGCTTCTGAACAAGACATCTTATGAGCTCCTTACTGGCAAGAAGCCAAATGTCAGTTACTTCAGAGTATTTGGCGCCAGGTGCTGGATCAAGGATCCACATCACACTTCAAAATTTGCACCAAAAGCACATGAGGGTTTTATGCTTGGATATGGAAAGGATTCGCACTCCTACAGAGTCTTCAATCTTTTTCATTATAAAGTGGTTGAAACAGTGGATGTGCGGTTCGATGAGACTAATGGTTCACAAAGAGAGCACCTGCCAAATGTGCTAGATGAAGTTCCATCTAGTGAATCAATCAAACTAATGGGAGCTGGAGAAATCATACCCTCTAAAGCTCAACCTGAAGAGGAACTTATCATCTCCGCACCTGATCAACCTGAAGACAATGCTCAGCCCGAAGACAATTCCTCTAACAATGACAACGATCAACAAGAGCAAAATCTTCGCCCTGTACATCCTCGTGTTGCCAATGAAGTGCAGATTGAGAGAATAATTGATAGCATCAATGCACCCGGTCCGCTCACTCGTTCAAGGGCAACACAGCTAGCAAATTTCTGTGGGCACTTCGCATTTGTCTCAATAACAGAACCGAAGAAAGTTGAAGAAGCCTTCATGGAACCTGAATGGATTCAAGTTATGCAAGAAGAGCTTCAACAGTTTGAGCTGAATAATGTATGGGAACTGGTTAATCGTCCTGATCCTCGGAAGCACAATATAATAGGCACCAAATGGATATACCGCAACAAGCGAGATGAGCATGGTCAAGTTGTCAGAAACAAAGCTCGTCTCGTTGCTCAAGGATATACTCAAGTGGAAGGAATTGACTTCGATGAAACATTTGCTCCTGTGGCTCGACTTGAAGCCATACGCATACTGCTGGCCTATGCAAATCATCATAACATACTTCTATATCAAATAGATGTGAAGAGCGCTTTTCTCAATGGCAAGATTGAAGAAGAAGTGTATGTTGCACAACCGCCTGGCTTTGAAGATCCAAGACATCCTGACATGGTATACAAGCTCAACAAGGCACTGTATGGCCTCAAACAAGCCCCTCGGGCTTGGTATGACACACTCAAATACTTCCTGAAGAGCAAAGGTTTTATACCTGGTTCCCTCGACCCCACTCTCTTCACGAAGACATATGATGGTGAACTATTTGTGTGCCAAATATATGTGGATGACATTATCTTCGGCTACACCAATCAGAAGTACAGTGAAGAGTTTGGATATATGATGCAAGAGCAACATCAGATGTCCATGATGGGATAACTGAAGTTCTTCCTCAGTCTTCAAATACGACAGCAACGCAACGACATCTTCATATCTCAAGAGAAGTATCTCAAAGATTGCCTGAAGAAGTTCAGTATGCAAGACTGCAAAGGCTTCACGACGCCAATGCCAGCCAAGCATCATCTGGGTCCCGACGACAATGGTAAAGAGTTCGATCAAAAGGTATACCGCTCCATGATTGGTTCTTTACTTTATATATGTGCATCTAGGCCAGATATTATGCTTAGTGTTTGCATGTGTGCTCGATTCCAAGCGGCACCAAAGGAGTCGCATCACTTAGCTGTGAAGCGAATTCTTCGATATTTGGCTCACACCCCAACTCTAGGATTATGGTATCCAAAGGGCTTAGAGTTTGATCTGGTTGGATTCTTGGATGCTGATTATGCTGGTGACAAGGTGGATCGCAAGTCTACATCAGGCACATGTCATTTTCTGGGACGATCACTTGTATGTTGGTCTTCAAAGAAGCAGAACTGTGTATCTCTCTCCACTGCTAAATCTGAATACATTGCTGCTGGATCTTGCTGCGCTCAGCTTCTGTGGATGAAGCAAACACTCAAGGACTATGGCATTCATCTGAAGCAAGTGCCACTCTATCGCGACAACGAAAGTGCCATCAAGATTGCCAACAACCCAGTTCAGCACTCGAAGACAAAGCACATTGAAATTCGTCATCACTTTCTCAGAGATCATGTTGTGAAGGAAGACATTGATATCATACACGTCAACACTGAAGAGAAATTGGCAGATATCTTCACCAAGCCCTTGGATGAGAAGAGATTTTGCAAGTTACGGTGTGAGCTAAATATCTTGGAATCCTCAAATGTCCTGTGATCAGGCACACATCCTAACACTTATGCATATTGATGACTTAGATGTGCAACACACGAAGTAAAGTATATCTTCAATCAATGAAGACATACATTCTAAGTGTGAATACATTAATGTGGAATTTGACTTTAGAGCGCCACAATAATGGTGCGCCGTGTCTGGGTCTAATACTTCCTATACGGTGGGTAACGCCACCACCAAAGGTTCTGTTTGAAGTGTTTCACTCATGGCGTTACATTTGCTATGTCTTCACATTTGGTTTGACTTCAATCTCAACATGTCTTCATGATTATCTTCACTATATTGATTATATATATACTAGTGTTCTGTCCTCTACAGCATTCACTTATAGCTATGTCTTCGTGTTGAATCTTTTGAACTAAGTGAATGTGATCGGACCCTAACCTCTCTATGCTTTCTATCTCAAACTCTATCTCTCCAAATCATATGCATTCTATTGAAACTGTCGAATGACTTCTCTGCGTCCTTGTCAGCAGAAGATACAGAGACAAACATTAAGTCCGTTTTCAATGCTCATTCCTTCACCTGAAACCCGGAGAAGTGGGAACAACCACCTGACAATCCAGGCGTGCGTGGGACATGGAACAACCTCCGACATGCTGCATGATGGCCACGTGTTCCTCAGATGTGAATCGCCAGGGGCACCTGTGTAATAACACTGAGCCGCCCCTGTCCCTATAAATACATGCCTCACTGCAGTCATTATCTCTTCTTCCACTCTCGCACGAACCCTAGCGCCACCGCTAGCCCTCGACGACGCCGGCGATGAAGCGCTTCATTGCCGCAACCTCTCCGACGCCGTCTTCATGCCGACCACGGACATCGTCTTCTCCGCCGTCGCCGTAGGTGTCCTCCGTCGCCAAGTTAGGGCACAGACGATCGAACTGCTCGGCCTCCTCTTCCACTCCGTCTAGCAGTTCCTTGTGTGGTAAATAAAACTTCCTTTTTACGGCCCCTTTGATCCTACAGATTCGTCACTTTCTACCACAAGTAGTTTATGTTCACACATGTTGGATCCACTTCATACTGCATCTCATATTATGCCTAGTATGTTCACTTATGCTTCACAAAGCAGTTAGATTCCTCACTTGTACTGATCTCTGGATTCGTACAAATCTGGAACCAACTCCTTATCTATGAGTGAATGTCTTCACACGATGAGGTCAATGTCTTCTAAACTGATTTATCTTCAAAATCTTCTGAGAATGCATATGATCTCTTCCCCTTCCCTCGCACCTTAATGCTGTCACAGGTACATGTTCGTGGGAGAATCCCTTGGTTCTCATAGTCTGCATTCATTTGCAGAATTCTTACAGCATCATATAAATTCTCCTGAAGCCAGTTCCTGTTTATCCAGCAAGCAAAAGCCTCTGAAGCCTTTGAATGTGTTGAAGCCATTCAGGTTAAAGTTCATGGCTACAGAGAAATCTGCAAGGAAGGGAGGCAGACAGCATCGTGGGGGAACATCAAGAGATTTGCCTGATGACCTCTCAGAGCTTTACAAGACAGATCCTGAAGAGGATTACAATCGGCGCAAGACCCGAATCCAATGGATTCGAAGATATTGGGCAGAACAATGGTTCAAATGCAGGTTTGTGACCCAAGAATATGCTGAGAAAAATGCCATCATGCGACCGTGGGGAGACATCCTATACAAGAATCTTCAACCCTGGTCCCTTTGCTCCCCGTGCCGATGGAACTCGCGAAGCTGAACCCAATCTTCTTGGGCCCTTCTATAACTTGGAAGGTCTCATCACTCATATCTTGGTTCAAGGGACAGCCGTGAATGAGCCTGCTGATGACGCTGAATCAGATGAAGCGCCTGCAGCACCGAAGCCAAAGAAACTGAAACAGCTAAAAGCTTCAAAGCCTGCCTCTGCACCAAAAATCTCACGGGCGAAGCCACTGGCCACTGCACCTCCTGAAGACTTGTCACGCATCTCCAAGCCCCAGAAGGTTAAGATGCCTCTGCCACACACTGGCCAAGAAATGACAGCTGCTGCTATTCTGCGCAATGATGCCATTGATTTGTCCAGTGATGAAGATCTTGCAGATGACGCTCTTGAGCAACTGATCAAGAGCAAAGAAGAAGAAGAAATCTTCAACAATTTGCCTCTCTTTGACGTGGCAATCATCCACGATTTCATTGATGAGTGGTTTGAAACGCCCAACCTCAGCTTTGAAGACCTGCAACTTCCCATTGGTCTTAGTGTCGCCTTCCATGGCGCCATTGCTTCAGAGCTAGCTCTAGCTCAGCGCATCGTCGAACTGAAGCAGAAGATTGACTTTGAGAAAGCTCAGTTCAAGAAGCATATGGCCAAGCTCAGCGTGCAAGAGGTCAAGAACTTCAAGATCATGCTGCACGAGCTTAAAGACGCCTTTCTCAAGAAGCGTGAAGAAGCTCAAGGTTCTCGTGAGCGCATGAAGAGCCTGGCTGACAAGTGTGTGCAAGCCTACAATGAGGCTGAGAAGCGCAAGGCCCTTGGGCGTCCTGGCATCGACCCCAGGATGGCTGCAAAGAAGAAGAAGAAGCCCGCTATGGCCGAACCCGACGCACCAAGGCAGGAAGCATATCCCATTGTCTTCCCAACTAGCATGACTGGCTCGAAGCCAAAGGCCAGGTTAACCGCTTCAGAACTGAAGAAGACGAGGACTGCTGAGGCTGAAGCCAGAAAAAGGAAACATCCTGAAGCCTCTACTACTGCTCCCTCCAAGAAGAAGCGGAAGACCAAGAAGGAACGGGCTGCTCCCACAGAGCCCTTAATTATTGAACCCATCTCCATGGTTCGCCCTGACGCTGAACATCAAGAGCGTCAACTGACTGTCCATGAGCCTGCTTTCACAGAGGCTCATGAAGCTAAAGACTTTCCAGCAGCTGATCCCACCGTTGCTGAAGACATTGGTCACCATGACCATGTTGAAGATGATGCAGTTCTTCCTCAGCTCGAGCACCAACAGGTATCATCGCCTATGCTAACGCATAGCGAACTCATCAGCATTGGTCGACCTCTGACGCCAATTGCTCAGGATGCATCATGGGCTGATCGCCCACAAGCACAAGAGGAAGATGACTTTGAGGCCCAGCCAACTCCAACTCCACAGGCGTTGCCAGCGTTACGCAGGCTTCGCAAAGGACCAAGGCCTCCAGTCTCTGAGTCTGAAGCTAAAGCTGCTGAAGACATTCCGGCTGCATCAGTCGATGAAGAAGAAACCCCAAGCACTGCTACACCCCCGTCTCACCAAGAAGCTGTTCTCGAGGAGAACATGACTGTGACCGACCCTCCAGCTCATCAAGTGGAGGATGAGAATCGTGAGGCTGCCACCACCAACACCAATGAAGCCACTGACTCTGTCATGGCTGAAGCCAATGTGGAGCCTATACCAACAAAAGCACCAGAAGTTAGCGAAGCCAATGATACTACTGCTTCTGTTCCTGCGCCTGCTGCTGGTCCTCAGTTTGACTATCATGTTGAGCAGAGGCCTCAGGTACAGAAGCCAATCCCAAGATTTCCCAGGTTTCCAAGTACTGCATCAGCACTTGGATCCTTCAATGTCAATGGCTTCAAAGCAGACAACACCTTCTTCAATAGCTCCAAGAACCCCTACTCAAGGGAAAGAATATCTTCTGATCGGTTCTGGAGCTATCCGCAGCGAAGCTATTACTCCTGCATTCTGTACAATCAAGGTTGCATCTTCCCACATAAGCGTCTTGACATCGAAGCAATAGCTGGTCTGCCCTGTCTGGAAGAAGCTCTGGATTGCTTCAAAGAGGTTGGATTGTTGCCGTTTGTCACCGACCAAGAGCATTGGAATGAAGAGTTGCTGCTCCAATTCTATGCCACACTTCACATCTGTGGGTACAACAGAGATCCGAAGACTTGGGTCCTGGAGTGGATGACAGGAAATGTTCATCACGAAGCCAAAGCCTTTGATATCATTGAGCTCACTGGTCTCCCCACTCCTGGCGATCTCTACGAACCTGGCTGTCAGCTTCACAGTGAAGCTATGGAGAGCATCTTTCAGAAACCTGAACCAAACATGAGTCAGATGCTCAGTATGATGAAGCCATTGCCACAAGAAGCTGCATATCCTAAGGAGTTCCTTGTTGAAGACCTTGAGTATCTGCCAAGGACTATTTATAACATCATAAGGCGAACTCTCTGGCCCATCAAAGGACATTCTCCACATGCCAAGCTGGAAGGTGCAATGAAGACTTTGGTCTTCTATATTCTTCATGGAAAATGCTTCAATGCATAGGACTTCTTCATCCGCCAACTTGCAGCATCAGGCTCTGATCTATTTGGCTTGAAGTTCTACGCTCCATGGATAATGCGGCTGATTAAACTCCACTCCGCTATCTCATATCAGCCATCTGCTCACAATCATCGGATCTTTCTGCCTGATGTGGATATGTCCGTTGAAGCCATTTATCCTGAGCCTGCCAAGGAGCCTCTTAGTCTTCAGAATGCGGAGCATCAAAGCTTTTCTCAGAACATTGAAGGAGTTGAAGCAGTCACTCGTGTTTATCCGTTGGCTGGAACTACACGTGCACCACATCCTGCCCTTACTGAAGCCACCGATAGCACAATTGCCCAACAACCCAAGAAGCGCACTTGTGTCCTTAATGACCGAGAGCTTCTAGTGGCTCTTCATCAGAAACAGGATAGGCATCATGACTGGCTGAAGCGCCAAATGCAAAGCCTCTTGGTGGATGTCAACCGCATTCGCAATCTTGCCACCAAGAATGCCTTTGTTTCCCATGAAACCTCTCGACGCACATGGAAAGGGCTGACGCTTATGTGCTCTGAAGATGATCTTCAAGAAGATGGCTTCTCTGAACGCTTCAAGTTTGACTCCACACCTCCTCGAAGGGCAGTGCTGCGATGAACTCCATCTCTTGAAGACTCTGAGTTCTCTTCCTCTGCTGCAACTGTGAATGCCAGAGTGATCGAGGACGAAGACAATGCTACTTCACCACCACCTCCTTCAGCATGCTTCGACCCTGCTCCAAGTTCTTCTGCACCACCGAACACGACCGACGACCCAGCTGCTTCACCTACTCTTCATGGGAACGAGTAGATGCTCTATGTCTTCAAACCTTTTTGGTCCTTACTGACAAAAGGGGGAGAAGCATATGAGTTTGATAGTCTTCAAGCGAGTCCACATGGGCGGTTGCTTTATATTTTGCCTCGTGTTTACAACTCTCGTTTTGATACTTTTGATTCTTCGAGTTGTAACACCTAAAGTCGATGGTCGTCTGCTACTTATTTGCCACTTTGTGATGCGATGATAAATTCCGCATGTGCGATGATAAATTCCGCACTTAGATCATTTTGCAGACGTCCATTTTCCATTATGCATGTCATTATCTTCACATACCTTCACATGCATAGTGGATTGTCATCATAAGTTGAAGAGGATCTCCACAAGCACAACCTGCCATGTGCATTTGCATTCCAAAAGCAAATTACTTATATGCACATCTTTAGGGGGAGCCCTCACAGCTTATGAAGACAATTCCTTATCCTTTTACAATTTCACATATTATATTCCCCGTTGAAAACTTCAACTAGTTTGTCATCAATCACCAAAAAGGGAGAGATTGTAAGTGCATCTAGTGCCACCCCTAGTTGGTTTTGGAGTATTGACGACAAACCTAGTTGAGGGACTAATGTGTTTGTGAGAATTGCAGGATAACACAGGTAGAAGTCCCTCATTGATTCGGTTTTCCTACCAGAGATGACCCCTAAAAATGTATGAAGACATTGATGTCAAAGGTGGTATATGAAGATATTCACATTGAAGACTATGACAAGAGAAGACATCGCATGAAGCCTATGGAGCTCGAAGACTTAGGTCTTTCGTAGTTCTTTTTCTTCTTTGTTGAGTCATAGGAACCACCGTACTGTTAAGTGGGGTCCAAGAGAACCAGTCAGAATGACTGAAGTGATGCTTAACCAAAACCTATGTCTTCGAGTGAAGACTATGAGAGCGAATCTTGTCCAGAGTCGGACAAGTCAGCTTTGCTTGTAGCCCAAGTAAAGTTGTCGTGTGTGTTTGAAATCTAACCGTTGGAACACGTGTCAGTTCCTTAGTGACCCAGGGTCATTTCGGACAAATCAGGTCGGGTTTCCCAGTGGCTATAAATAGCCCACCCCCTACAACCATAAACGGTTGGCTGCTCAGAGTTAGAGTACGACTTTTGTTGTTTGAGAGCAACCCACCTCGAAGCCTTTGAGAGAGAATTCCTTGCGAGGATAAAGCCCTAACCACCCAGAGCCAAAGTGTGTTAAGGCATCACTTAAGTCTTCTTGTCTATGTGATCTGAAGACTTATTACACTTGAGGACTGTGAATCCTCCAGCCGGTTAGGCGTCGCGTTCTGAGCATCCAAGAGACATTGTGGATCGCCGGTGAACGAAGTCTGTGAAGGTTTGGGAGTCTACCTTGAAGACTTACCAGAGTGATTTGGCGAGGTCTGTGTGACCTTAGCTCAAGGGGAATACGGTGAGGACTGGGTGTCCTGAGCTGCGTGTTCAGGACTAGGTGTACGGGACTGTGTGTCCTCAGGTTTAAATACCTAGCCGCCCTAACCAGACGTACAGTTGTCACAGCAACTGGAACTGGTCCAACAAATCATTGTCTTCAATGAGTCACTGGATTCATCCTTCCCTTCCCTTTACTTACTGTTGGTCCTTGTGAAGTCATTGTATGATTGCACTATCTTTTGTCTTCACTGACTGACTGTGTGTTCCGTTTGGCTTCATAACTTCTTCCTACCTGATCCTTATTACACTGAAGCTGTTTGTCATTGCGCTTTCACTCTATTGAATACATGACCATGGCTGGCCTAGTGTAATCTAACTTCCGCTGCATAGTAATAGGCATAATCTTCACTGTTTGTCTTCATAACTCTCACGTTTTGAAGACTTTCATAAAAATCGCCTATTCACCCCCCTCTAGTCGATATAACGCACTTTCAGTCAGTCCGGGTTAGTTCCATTCAAATCATGCAAGTCAGAGTCCAAAACAAGGTCAAAAGTGTTTGGAAAAGTAGATAGGACGGAGACGTATCAACTCCCCCAAGCTTAAACCTTTGCTTGTCCTCAAGCAATTCAGTTGATAAACTGAAAGTGATAAAGAAAACTTTTACAAACTCTGTTTGCTCTTGTTGTTGTAAATATGTAAAGACATCATTCAAGTTTTCAATAAAGATTATGAACTAACCACATTCGCAATAACATCTAGGTCTCATGTTTACTCATACCAATGGCATAATCAACTAGCGAGCAATAATTGAAAGTGCGTTATATCGACTAGAGGGGGGGTGAATAGGCGATTTTTATGAAAGTCTTCAAAACGTGGGAGTTTCGAAGACAAACGATAGAAATAAACCTATTACCATGCAGCGGAAGGTAAACTACACTAGGCAAACCATAGTCAAGTATGCAATGAAGTGAAAGCACAATGACAAATAGCAGCTAGGTAGTAAGGATCAGGTAGGAAGATATTATGAAGCCAAACGGAACACACAGTCAGTCAGTGAAGACAAAAGATAGTGCAATCATACAATGACTTCACAAGGACCAACAGTAAGTAAAGGGAAGGGAAGGATGAATCCAGTGACTCATTGAAGACAATGATTTGTTGGACCAGTTCCAGTTGCTGTGACAACTGTACGTCTGGTTAGGGCGGCTAGGTATTTAAACCTGAGGACACACAGTCCCGTACACCTAGTCCTGAACACGCAGCTCAGGACACCCAGTCCTCACCGTATTCCCCTTGAGCTAAGGTCACACAGACCTCGCCAAATCACTCTGGTAAGTCTTCAAGGTAGACTCCCAAACCTTCACAGACTTCGTTCACCGGCGATCCACAATGTCTCTTGGATGCTCAGAACGCGACGCCTAACCGGCTGGAGGATTCACAGTCCTCAAGTGTAATAAGTCTTCAGATCACATAGACAAGAAGACTTAAGTGATGCCTTAACACACTTTGGCTCTGGGTGGTTAGGGCTTTATCCTCGCAAGGAATTCTCTCTCAAAGGCTTCGAGGTGGGTTGCTCTCAAACAACAAAAGTCGTACTCTAACTCTGAGCAGCCAACCGTTTATGGTTGTAGGGGGTGGGCTATTTATAGCCACTGGGAAACCCGACCTGATTTGTCCGAAATGACCCTGGGTCACTAAGGAACTGACACGTGTTCCAACGGTTAGATTTCAAACACACACGACAACTTTACTTGGGCTACAAGCAAAGCTGACTTGTCCGACTCTGGACAAGATTCGCTCTCATAGTCTTCACTCGAAGACATAGGTTTTGGTTAAGCATCACTTCAGTCATTCTGACTGGTTCTCTTGGACCCCACTTAACAGTACGGTGGTTCCTATGACTCAACAAAGAAGAAAAAGAACTACGAAAGACCTAAGTCTTCGAGCTCCATAGGCTTCATGCGATGTCTTCTCTTGTCATAGTCTTCAATGTGAATATCTTCATATACCACCTTTGACATCAATGTCTTCATACATTTTTAGGGGTCATCTCTGGTAGGAAAACCGAATCAATGAGGGACTTCTACCTGTGTTATCCTGCAATTCTCACAAACACATTAGTCCCTCAACTAGGTTTGTCGTCAATACTCCAAAACCAACTAGGGGTGGCACTAGATGCACTTACAATCTCTCCCTTTTTGGTGATTGATGACAAACTAGTTGAAGTTTTCAACGGGGAATATAATATGTGAAATTGTAAAAGGATAAGGAATTGTCTTCATAAGCTGTGAGGGCTCCCCCTAAAGATGTGCATATAAGTAATTTGCTTTTGGAATGCAAATGCACATGGCAGGTTGTGCTTGTGGAGATCCTCTTCAACTTATGATGACAATCCACTATGCATGTGAAGGTATGTGAAGATAATGACATGCATAATGGAAAATGGACGTCTGCAAAATGATCTAAGTGCGGAATTTATCATCGCACATGCGGAATTTATCATCGCATCACAAAGTGGCAAATAAGTAGCAGACGACCATCGACTTTAGGTGTTACAACTCGAAGAATCAAAAGTATCAAAACGAGAGTTGTAAACACGAGGCAAAATATAAAGCAACCGCCCATGTGGACTCGCTTGAAGACTATCAAACTCATATGCTTCTCCCCCTTTTGTCAGTAAGGACCAAAAAGGTTTGAAGACATAGAGCATCTACTCGTTCCCATGAAGAGTAGGTGAAGCAGCTGGGTCGTCGGTCGTGTTCGGTGGTGCAGAAGAACTTGGAGCAGGGTCGAAGCATGCTGAAGGAGGTGGTGGTGAAGTAGCATTGTCTTCGTCCTCGATCACTCTGGCATTCACAGTTGCAGCAGAGGAAGAGAACTCAGAGTCTTCAAGAGATGGAGTTCATCGCAGCACTGCCCTTCGAGGAGGTGTGGAGTCAAACTTGAAGCGTTCAGAGAAGCCATCTTCTTGAAGATCATCTTCAGAGCACATAAGCGTCAGCCCTTTCCATGTGCGTCGAGAGGTTTCATGGGAAACAAAGGCATTCTTGGTGGCAAGATTGCGAATGCGGTTGACATCCACCAAGAGGCTTTGCATTTGGCGCTTCAGCCAGTCATGATGCCTATCCTGTTTCTGATGAAGAGCCACTAGAAGCTCTCGGTCATTAAGGACACAAGTGCGCTTCTTGGGTTGTTGGGCAATTGTGCTATCGGTGGCTTCAGTAAGGGCAGGATGTGGTGCACGTGTAGTTCCAGCCAACGGATAAACACGAGTGACTGCTTCAACTCCTTCAATGTTCTGAGAAAAGCTTTGATGCTCCGCATTCTGAAGACTAAGAGGCTCCTTGGCAGGCTCAGGATAAATGGCTTCAACGGACATATCCACATCAGGCAGAAAGATCCGATGATTGTGAGCAGATGGCTGATATGAGATAGCGGAGTGGAGTTTAATCAGCCGCATTATCCATGGAGCGTAGAACTTCAAGCCAAATAGATCAGAGCCTGATGCTGCAAGTTGGCGGATGAAGAAGTCCTATGCATTGAAGCATTTTCCATGAAGAATATAGAAGACCAAAGTCTTCATTGCACCTTCCAGCTTGGCATGTGGAGAATGTCCTTTGATGGGCCAGAGAGTTCGCCTTATGATGTTATAAATAGTCCTTGGCAGATACTCAAGGTCTTCAACAAGGAACTCCTTAGGATATGCAGCTTCTTGTGGCAATGGCTTCATCATACTGAGCATCTGACTCATGTTTGGTTCAGGTTTCTGAAAGATGCTCTCCATAGCTTCACTGTGAAGCTGACAGCCAGGTTCGTAGAGATCGCCAGGAGTGGGGAGACCAGTGAGCTCAATGATATCAAAGGCTTTGGCTTCGTGATGAACATTTCCTGTCATCCACTCCAGGACCCAAGTCTTCGGATCTCTGTTGTACCCACAGATGTGAAGTGTGGCATAGAATTGGAGCAGCAACTCTTCATTCCAATGCTCTTGGTCGGTGACAAACGGCAACAATCCAACCTCTTTGAAGCAATCCAGAGCTTCTTCCAGACAGGGCAGACCAGCTATTGCTTCGATGTCAAGACGCTTATGTGGGAAGATGCAACCTTGATTGTACAGAATGCAGGAGTAATAGCTTCGCTGCGGATAGCTCCAGAACCGATCAGAAGATATTCTTTCCCTTGAGTAGGGGTTCTTGGAGCTATTGAAGAAGGTGTTGTCTGCTTTGAAGCCATTGACATTGAAGGATCCAAGTGCTGATGCAGTACTTGGAAACCTGGGAAATCTTGGGATTGGCTTCTGTACCTGAGGCCTCTGCTCAACATGATAGTCAAACTGAGGACCAGCAGCAGGCGCAGGAACAGAAGCAGTAGTATCATTGGCTTCGCTAACTTCTGGTGCTTTTGTTGGTATAGGCTCCACATTGGCTTCAGCCATGACAGAGTCAGTGGCTTCATTGGTGTTGGTGGTGGCAGCCTCACGATTCTCATCCTCCACTTGATGAGCTGGAGGGTCGGTCACAGTCATGTTCTCCTCGAGAACAGCTTCTTGGTGAGACGGGGGTGTAGCAGTGCTTGGGGTTTCTTCTTCATCGACTGATGCAGCCGGAATGTCTTCAGCAGCTTTAGCTTCAGACTCAGAGACTGGAGGCCTTGGTCCTTTGCGAAGCCTGCGTAACGCTGGCAACGCCTGTGGAGTTGGAGTTGGCTGGGCCTCAAAGTCATCTTCCTCTTGTGCTTGTGGGCGATCAGCCCATGATGCATCCTGAGCAATTGGCGTCAGAGGTCGACCAATGCTGATGAGTTCGCTATGCGTTAGCATAGGCGATGATACCTGTTGGTGCTCGAGCTGAGGAAGAACTGCATCATCTTCAACATGGTCATGGTGACCAATGTCTTCAGCAACGGTGGGATCAGCTGCTGGAAAGTCTTTAGCTTCATGAGCCTCTGTGAAAGCAGGCTCATGGACAGTCAGTTGACGCTCTTGATGTTCAGCGTCAGGGCGAACCATGGAGATGGGTTCAATAATTAAGGGCTCTGTGGGAGCAGCCCGTTCCTTCTTGGTCTTCCGCTTCTTCTTGGAGGGAGCAGTAGTAGAGGCTTCAGGATGTTTCCTTTTTCTGGCTTCAGCCTCAGCAGTCCTCGTCTTCTTCAGTTCTGAAGCGGTTAACCTGGCCTTTGGCTTCGAGCCAGTCATGCTAGTTGGGAAGACAATGGGATATGCTTCCTGCCTTGGTGCGTCGGGTTCGGCCATAGCGGGCTTCTTCTTCTTCTTTGCAGCCATCCTGGGGTCGATGCCAGGACGCCCAAGGGCCTTGCGCTTCTCAGCCTCATTGTAGGCTTGCACACACTTGTCAGCCAGGCTCTTCATGCGCTCACGAGAACCTTGAGCTTCTTCACGCTTCTTGAGAAAGGCTTCTTTAAGCTCGTGCAGCATGATCTTGAAGTTCTTGACCTCTTGCACGCTGAGCTTGGCCATATGCTTCTTGAACTGAGCTTTCTCAAAGTCAATCTTCTGCTTCAGTTCGACGATGCGCTGAGCTAGAGCTAGCTCTGAAGCAATGGCGCCATGGAAGGCGACACTAAGACCAATGGGAAGTTGCAGGTCTTCAAAGCTGAGGTTGGGCGTTTCAAACCACTCATCAATGAAATCGTGGATGATTGCCACGTCAAAGAGAGGCAAATTGTTGAAGATTTCTTCTTCTTCTTTGCTCTTGATCAGTTGCTCAAGAGCGTCATCTGCAAGATCTTCATCACTGGACAAATCAATGGCATCATTGCGCAGAATAGCAGCAGCTGTCATTTCTTGGCCAGTGTGTGGCAGAGGCATCTTAACCTTCTGGGGCTTGGAGATGCGTGACAAGTCTTCAGGAGGTGCAGTGGCCAGTGGCTTCGCCCGTGAGATTTTTGGTGCAGAGGCAGGCTTTGAAGCTTTTAGCTGTTTCAGTTTCTTTGGCTTCGGTGCTGCAGGCGCTTCATCTGATTCAGCGTCATCAGCAGGCTCATTCACGGCTGTCCCTTGAACCAAGATATGAGTGATGAGACCTTCCAAGTTATAGAAGGGCCCAAGAAGATTGGGTTCAGCTTCGCGAGTTCCATCGGCACGGGGAGCAAAGGGACCAGGGTTGAAGATTCTTGTATAGGATGTCTCCCCACGGTCGCATGATGGCATTTTTCTCAGCATATTCTTGGGTCACAAACCTGCATTTGAACCATTGTTCTGCCCAATATCTTCGAATCCATTGGATTCGGGTCTTGCGCCGATTGTAATCCTCTTCAGGATCTGTCTTGTAAAGCTCTGAGAGGTCATCAGGCAAATCTCTTGATGTTCCCCCACGATGCTGTCTGCCTCCCTTCCTTGCAGATTTCTCTGTAGCCATGAACTTTAACCTGAATGGCTTCAACACATTCAAAGGCTTCAGAGGCTTTTGCTTGCTGGATAAACAGGAACTGGCTTCAGGAGAATTTATATGATGCTGTAAGAATTCTGCAAATGAATGCAGACTATGAGAACCAAGGGATTCTCCCACGAACATGTACCTGTGACAGCATTAAGGTGCGAGGGAAGGGGAAGAGATCATATGCATTCTCAGAAGATTTTGAAGATAAATCAGTTTAGAAGACATTGACCTCATCGTGTGAAGACATTCACTCATAGATAAGGAGTTGGTTCCAGATTTGTACGAATCCAGAGATCAGTACAAATGAGGAATCTAACTGCTTTGTGAAGCATAAGTGAACATACTAGGCATAATATGAGATGCAGTATGAAGTGGATCCAACATGTGTGAACATAAACTACTTGTGGTAGAAAGTGACGAATCTGTAGGATCAAAGGGGCCGTAAAAAGGAAGTTTTATTTACCACACAAGGAACTGCTAGACGGAGTGGAAGAGGAGGCCGAGCAGTTCGATCGTCTGTGCCCTAACTTGGCGACGGAGGACACCTACGGCGACGGCGGAGAAGACGATGTCCGTGGTCGGCATGAAGACGGCGTCGGAGAGGTTGCGGCAATGAAGCGCTTCATCGCCGGCGTCGTCGAGGGCTAGCGGTGGCGCTAGGGTTCGTGCGAGAGTGGAAGAAGAGATAATGACTGCAGTGAGGCATGTATTTATAGGGACAGGGGCGGCTCAGTGTTATTACACAGGTGCCCCTGGCGATTCACATCTGAGGAACACGTGGCCATCATGCAGCATGTCGGAGGTTGTTCCATGTCCCACGCACGCCTGGATTGTCAGGTGGTTGTTCCCACTTCTCCGGGTTTCAGGTGAAGGAATGAGCATTGAAAACGGACTTAATGTTTGTCTCTGTATCTTCTGCTGACAAGGACGCAGAGAAGTCATTCGACAGTTTCAATAGAATGCATATGATTTGGAGAGATAGAGTTTGAGATAGAAAGCATAGAGAGGTTAGGGTCCGATCACATTCACTTAGTTCAAAAGATTCAACACGAAGACATAGCTATAAGTGAATGCTGTAGAGGACAGAACACTAGTATATATATAATCAATATAGTGAAGATAATCATGAAGACATGTTGAGATTGAAGTCAAACCAAATGTGAAGACATAGCAAATGTAACGCCATGAGTGAAACACTTCAAACAGAACCTTTGGTGGTGGCGTTACCCACCGTATAGGAAGTATTAGACCCAGACACGGCGCACCATTATTGTGGCGCTCTAAAGTCAAATTCCACATTAATGTATTCACACTTAGAATGTATGTCTTCATTGATTGAAGATATACTTTACTTCGTGTGTTGCACATCTAAGTCATCAATATGCATAAGTGTTAGGATGTGTGCCTGATCACAGGACATTTGAGGATTCCAAGATATTTAGCTCACACCGTAACTTGCAAAATCTCTTCTCATCCAAGGGCTTGGTGAAGATATCTGCCAATTTCTCTTCAGTGTTGACGTGTATGATATCAATGTCTTCCTTCACAACATGATCTCTGAGAAAGTGATGACGAATTTCAATGTGCTTTGTCTTCGAGTGCTGAACTGGGTTGTTGGCAATCTTGATGGCACTTTCGTTGTCGCGATAGAGTGGCACTTGCTTCAGATGAATGCCATAGTCCTTGAGTGTTTGCTTCATCCACAGAAGCTGAGCGCAGCAAGATCCAGCAGCAATGTATTCAGATTTAGCAGTGGAGAGAGATACACAGTTCTGCTTCTTTGAAGACCAACATACAAGTGATCGTCCCAGAAAATGACATGTGCCTGATGTAGACTTGCGATCCACCTTGTCACCAGCATAATCAGCATCCAAGAATCCAACCAGATCAAACTCTAAGCCCTTTGGATACCATAATCCTAGAGTTGGGGTGTGAGCCAAATATCGAAGAATTCGCTTCACAGCTAAGTGATGCGACTCCTTTGGTGCCGCTTGGAATCGAGCACACATGCAAACACTAAGCATAATATCTGGCCTAGATGCACATATATAAAGTAAAGAACCAATCATGGAGCGGTATACCTTTTGATCGAACTCTTTACCATTGTCGTCGGGACCCAGATGATGCTTGGCTGGCATTGGCGTCGTGAAGCCTTTGCAGTCTTGCATACTGAACTTCTTCAGGCAATCTTTGAGATACTTCTCTTGAGATATGAAGATGTCGTTGCGTTGCTGTCGTATTTGAAGACTGAGGAAGAACTTCAGTTATCCCATCATGGACATCTGATGTTGCTCTTGCATCATATATCCAAACTCTTCACTGTACTTCTGATTGGTGTAGCCGAAGATAATGTCATCCACATATATTTGGCACACAAATAGTTCACCATCATATGTCTTCGTGAAGAGAGTGGGGTCGAGGGAACCAGGTATAAAACCTTTGCTCTTCAGGAAGTATTTGAGTGTGTCATACCAAGCCCGAGGGGCTTGTTTGAGGCCATACAGTGCCTTGTTGAGCTTGTATACCATGTCAGGATGTCTTGGATCTTCAAAGCCAGGCGGTTGTGCAACATACACTTCTTCTTCAATCTTGCCATTGAGAAAAGCGCTCTTCACATCTATTTGATATAGAAGTATGTTATGATGATTTGCATAGGCCAGCAGTATGCGTATGGCTTCAAGTCGAGCCACAGGAGCAAATGTTTCATCGAAGTCAATTCCTTCCACTTGAGTATATCCTTGAGCAACGAGACGAGCTTTGTTTCTGACAACTTGACCATGCTCATCTCGCTTGTTGCGGTATATCCATTTGGTGCCTATTATATTGTGCTTCCGAGGATCAGGACGATTAACCAGTTCCCATACATTATTCAGCTCAAACTGTTGAAGCTCTTCTTGCATAACTTGAATCCATTCAGGTTCCATGAAGGCTTCTTCAACTTTCTTCGGTTCTGTTATTGAGACAAATGCGAAGTGCCCACAGAAATTTGCTAGCTGTGTTGCCCTTGAACGAGTGAGCGGACCGGGTGCATTGATGCTATCAATTATTCTCTCAATCTGCACTTCATTGGCAACACGAGGATGTACAGGGCGAAGATTTTGCTCTTGTTGATCGTTGTCATTGTTAGAGGAATTGTCTTCGGGCTGAGCATTGTCTTCAGGTTGATCAGGTGCGGAGATGATAAGTTCCTCTTCAGGTTGAGCTTTAGAGGGTATGATTTCTCCAGCTCCCATTAGTTTGATTGATTCACTAGATGGAACTTCATCTAGCACATTTGGCAGGTGCTCTCTTTGTGAACCATTAGTCTCATCGAACCGCACATCCACTGTTTCAACCACTTTATAATGAAAAAGATTGAAGACTCTGTAGGAGTGCGAATCCTTTCCATATCCAAGCATAAAACCCTCATGTGCTTTTGGTGCAAATTTTGAAGTGTGATGTGGATCCTTGATCCAGCACCTGGCGCCAAATACTCTGAAGTAACTGACATTTGGCTTCTTGCCAGTAAGGAGCTCATAAGATGTCTTGTTCAGAAGCTTGTGAAGATAAACACGATTGATTGTATGGCATGCAGTGTCAATGGCTTCAGGCCAGAATTTTCTTGGAGTCTTGTATTCATCGAGCATCGTTCGGGCCATCTCAATGAGTGTTCTGTTCTTGCGTTCGACGACACCATTCTGCTGTGGCGTGTATGGAGCTGAGAATTCGATGTGTGATGCCCAAGGTATCCAGATATGTATCAAGGCCAGTGTTCTTGAATTCAGTGCCATTGTCACTTCTGATGTGCTTTATCTTGGCGCCAAAATTGTTCATAGCTCGATTTGCGAAGCGTCTGAAGACATCCTGCACTTCAGTCTTGTAAAGGATTATGTGCACCCAAGTATATCTAGAATAATCATCAACAATTACGAAGCCATAGAGGCATGCAGAAGTAGTAAAAGTTGAGTAGTGAGTGGGACCGAAAAGATCCATGTGAAGCAGTTCGAAGGGTTGAGTAGTGGTCATGATTGTCTTCGAAGGATGTTTTGCCCTTGTCATCTTCCCTGCTTCACAGGCACCGCATAAGTGATCTTTCTTGAACTTGACGCCCTCGATGCCTATGACATGCTTCTTCTTCGCAAGGGTGTGGAGGTTCCTCATGCCAGCATGCCCAAGCCTTCGATGCCAAAGCCAGCATTCTGAAGCTTTTGCAAGAAGACATACTGCAAGTTGTGGTCCTGCTGAGAAATCTACCACATACAAATCACCTTTCCTATACCCTTCAAACACAAGAGATTTGTCAGATTCCATTAGCACCCGGTAGCGATATTTGCCAAACATTACAATCATATTCAAATCGCAAAGCATTGAGACAGACATTAAGTTGAAGCCAAGGGATTCAACAAGCATGACTTTATCCATGTGTTGATCCTTTGAGATTGCAACTCTACCTAGACCCAATACCTTACTTTTACCAGTGTCAAATCCTCGGATGGACGTAAAGTTGAGTCCATAAGAAGGCTTCTTCTGCCAGTCATGTGATTTGTACACCCACTATCAATAATCCATTCTGAAGACTTTGAAGTCGCTGGTATCGTACCCTACAGTGCAGTTAGGGGGATAGGCTTCACGAAGAGTGTTGTGAAGCATAAACATTTGACGAACCAGTGGGTTATGAAAACTTAGATCCAGATTAGGACTAATAGCAAGAGGAGCATGCGATTCAGGAACGAAATACATAGTGATGCCATTCGGGCATTTAATCTTGTGCCCCACAAGTTTTTTAAGGTCCCCAGCAATAGCATCAGAAGATTTTGTTTTTGTGCTGGAGACCTTTCCCTGCAAAAGAGAGTTAAGCTTTCTTAACCACCCACATCTTCAAGGGTGGCTTAGAAGCTATGAGTCTAAGTGCAGCATCTGAGAATTTTGGCTTTGAAACCTTAGCAAACAGTCTAGCAGGTGGACAATAATACTCATAGGATAAGCAGAATAATTTTTGGTCATATGAACATGACGGTTCGATGAACCGCTCTCATATTCATATGCCTGAGTATGGTTTCCCTGCAAAACATTTGCGTTAGTGTGACTCAGGTGAGTCCTCTGTCTGTATGAAGCCTTTGGACCGAGGTTTGTCTTCTTCAAGTGAGGTGTCATGAAGACATTCACAGGAAGATTTTCCAGACATGTTTTCGGAACCCAGATCTTCTTCATAGGCGGTCCATTCCTGCAGTTAGTACCAATGTACCTGGCAAACACTTCACCATTCTGATTCTTAAACAGTTTATAGTTTGCATCAAAGGATTCATCAATGATAATTGGGTAGCACAAGTGAAGCCAGACAGATTGGATGGATCTACTGAGGATTCCTTTGCAGCAACCCATATGGTTTTGGGGTACTGCTCAGGTTTCCAGTAAGAGCCATCTGCATTAATTTTCCTCTCGAACCCAACACCCTCTTTCCTAGGGTTTCGGTTCAGAATCTGCTTCTTAAGGACATCACATAATGTTTGATGCCCTTTCAGACTTTTGTACATCCCTGTTTCAAGCAATGTCTTCAACTAGCATTCTCATCAGCAATAGCAGTGGTATCCTCAGCAGAGGGGTTAGTTGCCACATCAACAGTTGAAGATATTGGAACAGTAGTAGCAGTGGAACATTCAGCAACAGAATTAGCATTATTACGCTCAATGCATTTAAGACATGGTGGTTCAAATCCTTCCTGAGCGGGACTGATCTGTTCGGCGCGAAGTGACTCGTTTTCCTTTTGAAGATCTTCATGAGCCACCCTCAATTTCTCAAGTTCTTGCTTCCTTTGAAGATAGTCATAGGAAAGCTTTTCATGAGTTGTTGAGAGAGTATCATGACGATCTTCAAGTTCCTGATACTTAACGTGAAGGTTTATGTCTTCAATTAAGGATTCAGATCGAGTCATTTCAGCACCCAACAGATCATCGCTTCTGTCTAACAGTTTTTGAATGTGTTCCATAGCTTTCTGTTGTTCAGTTGCAATTTTAGTAAGTGTTTTGTAGCTAGGTTTTGAATCAAATTCAGAGTCATTGTCACTGGATGTTTCATAGCGAGTGGTGCATGTGTTTACCTTGGCACCGCGTGCCATGAAGCAGTAGGTAGGAGTGGAGTCGTTCTTGTCATTTGCGTCGGTGTCGGTGATGCAATTATTGTCTTCAGTGTTGAAGATGGACTTGGCGACGTATGCTGTAGCCAGACTCGCAATGCCAGAATCAGACTCCTCCTTAGATTCCACCTCTGCCTCCTCAGATGCGGACTCCTCCTCTAATCCATCTCCTTGCTACAAACGCACGCGCTTGCCAGATGAGCTTTTTGTGTGATGAAGACTTTGATGAAGACTTGGAAGAAGATTTGAGTATTTTTTTCTTGTCGTCAGAATCATATTCCTTGCTCTTCTTCTTCCTTTAGTTCTCATTGTCCCACTGTGGACACTCAGAGATGAAGTGCCCAGTTTTCTTGCACTTGTGACATGTTTTCTTCTTGTAGTCATGAGCAGAAGCTTCATCATTCCTTGAGCTTGATCGTGAAGATTTTCTGAAGCCTTTCTTCTTGGTGAATTTTTGGAACTTCTTCACTAGCATTGCAAGTTCTCTTCCAATGTCTTCAGGATCATCAGAACTGCAGTCAGATTCTTCTTCAGATGAGGAGACAGCTTTTGCCTTCAAGGCGTGAGTTCGCCCATAGTTTGGACCGGAGATATCTCTTTTCTCAGAAAGCTGAAACTCGTGTGTGTTGAGCCTCTCAAGTATGTCAGACGAATCGAGTGTCTTGAAATCAGGACGTTCTTGAATCATCAGGGCCAGGATGTCAAATGAACTATCAAATGATCTCAGCTGCGTTTTGACGATTTCATGTTTGGTGATTTCAGTGGCGCCGAGGGCTTGAAGCTCATTTGTGATGTCAGTGAGTCTATCAAATGTGTGCTGGACATTTTCATTGTCATTTCGCTTGAAGCGGTTGAAGAGATTGCGAAGGACACTGATTCGTTGATCTCTCTGGGTTGAGATGCCTTCTTAACTTTGGAGAAGCCAATCCCAGACCAGTTTGGATGTCTTCAAGGCACTCACACGGCCATACTAGCCTTTGGTCAGATGACACAGATGATATTCTTGGCAGTAGAGTCCAGTTGAAACCGAACTTCTTGACATCAGCAGCAGTGACACCTTCTCCAGCCTTGGGAACGCCGTTTTCGACGACATACCATAGGTCGACGTCAATGGCTTCAAGATGCATGCGCATCTTATTCTTCCAGTAGGGATATTCAGTTCCATCGAAGACGGGGACAAGCAGCGGAGACTTTGATTATCCCTGCAGTCGACATAGCTAAAACTCCAGGTGGTTAAACCGAATCACACAGAACAAGGGAGCACCTTGCTCTGATACCAATTGAAAGTGCGTTATATCGACTAGAGGGGGGTGATAGGCGATTTTTATGAAAGTCTTCAAAACGTGAGTGTTATGTAGACAAACAGTGAAGATTATGCCTTTACTATGCAGGCGAAGTTAGATTACACTAAGGCCAGCCATGGTCATGTATTCAATAGAGTGAAAGCGCAATGACAAACAGCTTCAGTGTAATAAGGATCAGGTAGGAAGAAGTTATGAAGCCGAACAGATCATACATTCATGTTGTGAAGACAAAAGATAAAGCAAGCATGCAATGGCTTCACAATGAATAACTGTAAGTGAAAGGAAGTGAAGATGAAACCAGTGACACGTTGAAGACAATGATTTGTTGGACCAGTTCCAGTTGCTGTGACAACTGTACGTCTGGTTGGAGCGGCTAGGTATTTAAACCAAAGGACACACAGTCCCGGACACCCAGTCAAGGACACTTAGTCCAAGACACCCAGTCCTCACCGTTTTCTCCTTGAGCTAAGGTCACACAGACCTCGCCAATCACTCAGGTAAGTCTTCAAGGTAGACTCCCAAACCTTCACAGACTTCGTTCACTGGCAATCCACAATTTCTCTTGGATGCTCAGAACGCGACGCCTAACCGTCTGGAGGATGCACAGTCCTCAAGTGTAATAAGTCTTCAAATCACACAGACACGAAGACTTAAGTGATGCCCAATTTACTCTGGCTCTGGGTGGTTAGGGCTTTTCTCCTCACTAGGAATTTTTCTTTCAAAGGCTTCGAGGTGGGTTGCTCTCAAACGACAAAAGCCGTGCACTGAAATCTGAGCAGCCAACCGTTTAAGGTTGTGGGGGGTGGACTATTTATAGCCACTTGGCAACCCGACCTGATCTGTCCGAAATGACCCTGGGTCACTAAGGAACTGACACGTGTACCAACGGTCGGATTTCGAACTCACACGGCAACTTTACTTGGGCTACAAGTAAAGCTGACTTGTCTGACTCTGGACAAGATTTTCTCTCATAGGCTTCGCTCGAAGACATAGGATTTGAATTAGGCATCACTTCAGTCATTCTGGACTGGTTCTCTTCGACCCCACTTAACAGTACGGTGGTTCCTATGACACAACATGAATGAAATAAAACTATGAAGGATCTAGGTCTTCGAGTTCCAAAAGCTTCATAGGGAGTCTTCTCATGTCATTGTCTTCAATATGAATATCTTCATAAACCACCATTGTCTTCAATGTCTTCGTACATTTTTAGGGGTCATCTCTGGTAATAAAACCGAATCAATGAGGGACTTCTACCTGTGTTTTCCTGCAATTCTCAACAAACACGTTAGTCCCTCAACTAGGTTTGTCGTCAATACTCCAAAACCAACTAGGGGTGGCACTAGATGCACTTACACTGACGCTGTTTTCAGCAGAATTGCCATGGTGTTATTTTTGTGAAGAAATAAAAGTTCTCAGAATGACCTGAAAATCAACGGAGATTATTTTTCGAATATATAAAAAAATACTGGAAGAAAGATCCATGTCAAGGGGCCTACACCCTGTCCATGAGGGTGGGGCGCGCCTAGCCCCCTGGACACGCCCCCTACCTCGTGGGCCCCCTGACGCTCCACCGACCTCAACTCCAACTCCATATATTCTTGTCCGGGGAAAAAATCAGAGAGAAGGATTCATCGTGTTTTACGATACGGAGCCACCGCCAAGCCCTAAACTCTCTCGGGAGGGCTGATCTGGAGTCCATTCGGGGCTCCGGAGAGGGGAATCTGTCGCCATCGTCATCATCAACCTTCCTCCATCACCAATTTCATGATGCTCACCGCCGTGCGTGAGTAATTCTATCGTAGGCTTGCTGGACGGTGATGGGTTGGATGAGATTTATCATGTAATCGAGTTAGTTTTGTTAGGGTTTGATCCCTAGTATCCACTATGTTCAGAGATTGATGTTCCATTGACTTTGCTATGCTTAATGCTTGTCACTAGGGCCCGAGTGCCATGATTTCAGATCTGAACCTATTGTGTTTTCATGAATATATGTGAGTTCTTGATCCTATCTTGCAAGTCTATAGTCACCTACTATGTGTTATGATCCGGCAACCCCGAAGTGACAATAATCGGGACCACTCCCGGTGATTACCATAGTTTGAGGAGTTCATGTATTCACTATGTGTTAATGCTTTGGTCCAGTACTCTATTAAAAGGAGGCCTTAATATCCCTTAGTTTCCAATAGGACCCCGCTGCCACGGGAGGGTAGGAAAAAAGATGGCATGCAAGTTCTTTTCCATAAGCATGTATGACTATATTCGGAATACATGTCTACATTACATTGATGAATTGGAGCTAGTTCTGTGTCACCCTACGTTATAACTGTTGCATGAATAATCGCATCCGAAATACTTCCCCATCACCGATCCATTGCCTACGAACTTTTCATATACTGTACTTTGCTTATTTACTTTTCCGTTGCTATTGTCACAATCACTACAAACCCAAAAATATTACTTTTGCTATCGTTACCACTACTATCATATTACTTTGCTACTAAATACTTTCCTGCAGATATTAAGTTTCCATGTGTGGTTGAATTGACAACTCAGCTGCTAATACTTGAGAATATTCTTTGGCTCCCCTTGTGTCGAATCAATAAATTTGGGTTGAATACTCTACCCTCGAAACTTGTTGCGATCCCCTACACTTGTGGGTTATCAATTGAGTCCAGCGACGAGGGAGAAGATGAGGAGGACAAGGAAGGCGAAGAAGATGTGCCAGAAGTCGGAGCGAACGACCAGCCTCAGCTTGACCGTGCCTCGAACAATGAGCCGCGCTTGAGTGCGCTAACTGCTGCTGGAGGCGACCAAGCAGAGACTGGCCAGCTATCCACTCCACCAACCGGAACTACGACTCCGCCAACCAGCCGGACCCCTCTATTGCTCCCTAGGCCGCCGACTTATCTTTATTTTTCCTGCTTTATCAGTCTCGACAAACTTTGTTAAATTTGCACAATTCCACCGGCGGGGTGTATTTCAAACTTTGTTGAATGCTGGCCAAGGGCCTTTTGACATGTAAATATTCTTCCACACAAGTTGTGTTTCCGCTGAGTTCTGACTTTTCTTGCTTTCTGCTCCTTGGCTTTTTTCCTTTGCCGCCCTCCCTTAGCTATCGTCTTGCCAGCCCGACAGCCGCTCTGTGGACAGTGGTTGGGTCAAGTACTTAGCTACTTTCGGGAGGGCAAGTACTTAGCCGACTAGAGTTTTAACAAGTTAAGTAGAAGCCGGCCGGCCGGCTGCTCAGAAGCCGGTCGATGATACTTATGATGAAACTACTTCTATGCTTGATACTACTGTTTCACTTGGTGAATTTCTTGATGAACAACTTGCTAGGGCTAGAGAGAATGAAATTATTGAAACTGATAATATTGATGAAAGTGATGATGAAGATTCTCCCCCTAGATATGAATTGCCTGTTGTGCCTGAGGGTTATGTTATGGATGAAGAAAGTGCTAGAGACTTTCTTCTTTGCAATGATAGAAGTGATCTTAAGAAGTTATTAGCTAAGCTTAAAGAAAAAACTCTGAATGCTAGAATGAAATATGATCCTTCTTATGCTACTTCACCTATCTTTATTACTAATAAGGATTATGATTTCTCTGCTGATCCTAAGTTAATTACTTTGGTTGAATCTGATCCTTTCTATGGTTATGAATCTGAAACTGTTGTGGCCCATCTTACTGAATTAAATGATATAGCTACCCTGTTTACTAATGATGATAAAACTTGCTATTACTTTATCCTTACATTATTTCCGTTCTCATTAAAGGGTGATGCTAAGATATGGTTTAATTCTCTTGATCCTGGTTGTGTGCGTAGTCACCAGGATATGATTTACGACTTCTCTGCTAAATATTTCCCCGCTCATAAGAAACAAGCTGCTTTAAGGGAAATATATAATTTTGTGCAAATTGAAGAAGAGAGTCTCCCACATGCTTGGGGGAGGCTTCTCCAATTACTTAATGATTTGCCTGATCATCCTCTCAAGAAAAATGAAATACTTGATATCTTTTATAATGGACTAACCGATGCTTCCAGACATTACCTGGATAGTTGTGCTGGTTGTGTTTTCAGGGAAAGAACAGTTGATCAAGCTGAAATTCTATTGAATAATATGTTGACCAATGAAAATAATTGGACACTTCCTGAACCAACTCCTAAGCCAACTCCGAAGAAAAGGGGTATTCTATTTCTCAGTCCTGAAGATATGCAAGAGGCAAAGAAATCTATGAAAGAAAAAGGTATAAAAGCTGAAGATGTTAAGAATTTACCTCCCATTGAAGAAATACATGGCCTTAATTTGCCGCCTGTTGAAGAAACACGTGGTCCCGATAACCCGACACGGGTAGTAAAGGTAAACTCTCTCTATAGATATGATAAATCTGAAATCCCTCATGCTAAGTTTTCTAGCCAATGTTTGGATGAATTTGATAACTTTATGGTTAAGCAAGAAGATTTTAATGCATATTTTGGTAGACAACTGAAACACAATGCTTATATGATTGAACACTTGAGTGATTATATGGCTAGTGTTAAAGGTGAACTTAAACTTATTAGTAAACATGCTTCTCTAGTTACAACTCAAGTAGAACAAGTGTTTAAAGCTCAGAATGATTTGCTCAATGAATTAAACAATAAGAATGATAATGTTGTTAGAGTTATGACTAGAGGTGGTAAAATGACTCAGGAGCCTTTGTATCCTGAGGGCCACCCTAAGAGAATTGAGCAAGATTCTCAGAGGACTACTATAGATGCACCTAGTCCTTCTAAAAGGAAGAAAAAGAAAAATGATAGGACTTTGCATGCTTCGAGTGAACCTATTATTGACACACCTGAGAATCCCAATGATATTTCTATTACTGATGCTGCAACACAATCTGGTAATGAACATGAACCTAGTGATAATGTTAATGATAATGTTCATATTGACGCTCAACCTAGAAATGATAATGATGTAGAGATTGAACCTGCTGTTGATGTTGATAACCCACAATCAAAGAATCAACATTATGATAAGAGAGACTTCGTTGCTAGGAAGCACGGTAAAGAAAGAGAACCATGGGTTTAGAAACCCATGCCCTTTCCTCCTAAACCATCCAAGAAAAAGAATGATGAGGATTTTTAGCGCTTTGCTAAAATGATTAGACCTATCTTTTTGCATGTGCGTTTGACTGATATGCTCAAAATGAATCCTTATGCTAAGTATATGAAAGAAATTGTTACTAATAAAAGAAAGATACCAGAAGCTGAAATGTCTACCATGCTTGCTAATTATACTTTTAAGGGTGGAATACCAAAGAAACTTGGAGACCCTGGGGTACCAACTATACCATGCTCCATTAAAATAAACTATGTTAAAACTGTTTTATGTGATCTTGGAGCCGGTGTTAGTGTTATGCCTCTCTCTTTATATCGTAGACTTGATTTGAATAAGTTGACACCTACAGAAATATCTTTGCAAATGGCTGACAAATCTACTACTATACCTGTTGGTATTTGTGAGGATGTGCCTGTTGTGGTTGCAAACGTTACTATTTTAACAGACTTTGTTATTCTTGATATTCCCGAGGATGATAGTATGTCTGTTATTCTTGGAATACCCTTTTTGAATACTGCAAGGGCTGTTATTGATTGCAACAAAGGCAATGTCACTTTTCATGTTAATGGTAATGAGCATACGATACACTTTTCGAGGAAACAACCTCAAGTCCACAGTATAAATTCTATTGGAAAATTTTCAACAATTATTTTGGATGTTTTGACTTTCCTCTTCCTAGTGTCAAGAAGAAATATGATATTCTTATTGTTGGGGATGTGCATATCCCCGTTGAGGTAACCTAGTGTTATTCCAAAATTCTCTGGTTTCGTGTTATTCGAAATGAGTTTGTTAACAAGACCTGATCAACCTTATTAGTGGATTCCTTTTCATGAGCATGAGATGGATGAATTTAGAAAACACAACTCTCTGTACCCTCTTTTTACTTTCTGTTATTCATATTAAATAAAGAAAAAATAGTAATTTCTGTTAGTTTTCTAAATTATTCGTGCAATAAAAAATACCTCGAAAATAAAAGTTCTCCCAATGCTCCGAAATTTAAATATGATTTTTTTCTAGAATATTTGAGAATATGTGGCACTGAGAACACATCAGAGGGAGCCAGCACCTGGCCACGAGGGTCCAAGGTGCGCCGTACCGCCTAGGCGCGCCCCCTACCTCGTGGGCCTCTGGTGGCCCCCTCCACTTATTCCAGCCACCACACACTCCTTCCTCCCAAAAAATTCACCAACCAGCTCAAACCCGATTTCTTGCTCATCTTACTGCCATTTTCGATCTCCTTGCTCAAAGCTACATTCACAAAACTGCTTTGGGGGATTGTTCTTTGGTATGTGACTCCTCCAATGGTCCAATTAGTTTTTTTTCTAGTGCTTTATTCATTGCAAATTTTTGCTGCTTAGGTGACCCTGTTCTTGAGCTTGCATGTCAAATTTATATGGTCAAAAGTAGTTTTAATGCATGATATATTCTCTAGGCACTTGTGGGAGTAGTTGCCATCAATTTTGTTGAGTTTGGTTCACTTTTATTCTGAAGTTACTAAAAATTTCAGAAATTTTTCAGAGGAAGAAATATGTTTAGGAAAATGTACCAAGGTGGTTCTTCAAGGAAGCAAGGACACAGACCCGCAATATGCGATGTGGACAATGAACCACCAAGGGATGCTCAAGTGCGGCCCTGTGAATGGCCGTTAGAGGACTTCATGGTTCGAGCAGGAATCAAGGAGGAATTTGAAGCATATGTGTGTAATGCCGATCTTGAGAGCTTCATGGCAGATAAGTGACCTCAGTACCACTACCTCACTGATTCTTTTGTGAGAAGGTTTGAATTTTCATCATCACGCAATTCTCAAATTGTCCTATTTGATCTTTATGATAAATCTTATACCATGGACTTAGAAGATTTTAACACTGTGTCGGGGGTTTGGTGCGACATATGTCAATGGATGGCTTATCATGGTGGGGGCGAGTAGAATGTCGCCGGTGCCTGGAAATGGGATGAGGCGTAGACACAAACGCCAGCAGACTTTACCTAGGTTCGGGGCTCTCTTAGGAGATAACACCCCTAGTCCTCCTCTGCGGGGTCTCCGCATGATCACTAAGGCAAATGTGAGTACAATGGTGCTCCTCGAGCTGTATCTGTGGACAATAGGAGACTAGGCCAGCTCTCCCCCTTCTCTAAGGTCAGGTCTAGTTGTAATGGATCGGAACCCTTTGCATGGGTTCCCTGGGGGGTTTATATAGGCCTACCCCCCTAGGGTACAATGCTAAACCGACTGGGCGTAGGGCCCAGCCATTAGTCTCTTCGCCTGCCGGCCTCTATGCCAACTTCTAGGGCCCGCCGGCTGGTGGGCCCCACCGACTGGTCTAGTACGGAGCCGACAGGCTGTACCCGCTGCTTGCGGGTCTTGCCGGCTGCCGATTACTGTAGCCGTGCCTCTAATGACGCAGGCTTGGTCATGGGGTCGTGGCTACAGCCCTGCTACCTGGCAGGCGATTACTATAGCCACTCCCTGTCTCGTCTGGTTAATGGCGCGTGGGACCCGTGGGAGGGGCAGGCCGACTTCCGGGGCCCGGCTCCCTTCGGGTCCGACTGGTGGCGCTCTTGCCGTCTTCTAGACTCTCGCTGACCGATAGGGCCCATCATCCGTGGACCGTACCGACGGGTCGTCGTGGGTGCGGGACTCCACCCACTATTGCTGATGTCAGGGATGGCCCGACAACAGTGCCTCGCCGGATGGAGATCTCCACTGATACGGTGCACTGTGGCCTAGCCAGCCCATGAAAAGGTGAGGGGGTGGGCTTTACTGTTGTCACTCCCGTCCCATCCCCCCTTATGAGGGCATGGGCTTTGTTGGTGTTGTGGGCCGACTCCCCGTGGCCGGCTTCTCTGGGAGCCGCTAGGCGGGAGTCGGCCCGTCTTGACCTCGCCTCCAGGACTTGGCCGCATGCGGGCAGTCCGCTGCTCCTTTAGCCGGCCTCTGGAAGGCGGCTATCCATCCTGGTGCCTTGAGGGGCGCAGTCAGCCCCGATGTCTTGAAAGGTTCTGGGCCTCGGGTTAGCCTACCCGTGGCCCATTACTCCGATAGTAGTCCCCGAAGCTGGTGAGGCACTGCGGACGATCAGCCGAGGAGCCTCAGCAGTTTCTTTCTCCGAGTGCTTGAGGTGAGACCTCGTTTGACTTCTGCCGGGCCGACTGGTAGGAGTCGGAGTCACCTGACTTTGACTTGTCCAAAAAATGCTTTCGAATCCCCCGGTGGGAACTCAATAGCGTGTGGGCTCAGCTTCCTAAACGCCACCCACTCCGTGCCCGCCATGTGGCAACCAATGGCCGGGCCAGCCCGCCTACCGATCCACGAGATGGGACATGTCTGCAGGCGGGGCCTGCCACTACCATGCCTCGGCACGCGAGCGGATCTGCTGCGGCCGTGGGGGCGGCTGAGGTTCCCACGGAATTACCGCGCGCAGTAACTTTGCGCAACAAATGTGGGGGGCGTGGAGTAGTGGGCGCAGTAAATCCCACAACTGCCCCCTCGGCTTGCAGCCCGTTGGGCTATAAGTAGGGGTAGGAGGGGAGACAACGGAGCACGCGCGTCCCACCTCCCCAGTGCTTCTTCTTCTCTCCCTCTCTCTCCCTGCCGCACCTCAAGCTATGTCGAGCGCTGCGGCAGTCTGCTCAGGATGAGCTCTTCCTCCGCCGTCACGCCCCCTACGGCGCATTTCGGCAGCTGGGATGGTTCGGAGGTCCACGACGACCACGTCGATATCCTCCGCAAGACGCGTCAGTTGCCCGGCGAGGACCTCGTTCGGGTTCGTCTCGCGTCGAGGGAGGAAATCTCGCCGGCGCCGCAGGAGGACGAGCGGGTTGTCTTCCGATCGCACTGCCTGCGCGGCCTGGGCCTGCCGGCGAGCAACTTCTTCCGTTCCTTCCTTGAGTTCTACGGACTCCAGCCGCACCACCTTACCCCCAACATGGTGGTGCTGCTGTCCGCCTTCGTCACCCTGTGCGAGGGCTTCATCGGCGTTCTCCCCACCCTAGAGCTCTGGCTGGAGTTCTTCTACTCCAAGCTCGGCACCCAAGCCATGGGCGTGCCGGCTCAGTGCGGCGCGTTCATCGCCGTGCGGAGGTCGGGGGCCGACAACCCGTTTCCCTCCATCAAGCTGATCAAGTCGGTGAAGATGTGGCAGCGGTCGTACTTCTACGTGAAGAACGTCTCCACGGAGGGCGATTGGATCAACCTGCCGGCCTTCATAGCCGGCCCGCCGGCTGGGAGGCAACCCAACTGGTCGCACCGGGCCCGGACGTTGACGCCTGCGGGAGCCGGTGCCGTTGTGCGACTTCGAGTACTGGGGCAGTCGGAGGGCCTGACCAGGCCGGACTTGCTGGCCGCCTTCATGGCGCGCCGAGTGCTCCCTCTTCAAAGTCGCCCCCACATGATCTGCCAGATGAGCGGGCACCAGGACCCGAGTCAGATGTGCACCAAGGAGATGCCTCACGAGGATCTGGCGAGTTGCGACCTGAGAGAAGAGTGGCAGTTCGGCAAGGAGCCGTATTCACGTGCCGCCCCTCCGCCTCTGGTGACTCGTTTTATTTTTCTCTTTCTCTCTGACTTCTTCGTTACCGAGTCCATTTTGTCCGATCTGACCAGCTGGCTCTACTCAGAACCCCGTCCTCCAGCCAGTAGCCGGCACCGCGGGGCCGGACCGCGACTTCCTCCCCGACCGGGTGGAGAGTGATGCTGATGACCCCGACCTGGGGGCGGCGGCCCTGGAGGACAACCCCGAGGGAGGAGGCAACGTAGCGGGCGGCCCGAGACTTGGGGCCAGTCTCGAGGACTGGCCTGATGATGACGAGGAGGTCATCCCACGCCACCAGCCAGGAGCCAGCCAGTCGGGCGCGGGCTCGTCAGCTCTGCCGGACGCACAAGGCGGCGGCAAGAAGCGCAGGGCCACGGCGAGCCTGTTTGGCAGCTGGTCGAAGAAGCCCAAGGGCTCAGCCGTGGCGACCAAGCAGGACGAGGCGGCCGCAAAGGCCAACCGCTTCCGCAAGGTGGTGAAGACGCCGCAACTTATTTCAGCGTAAGCACCACCTCCCTTTGTACCTTCGTATTTCTTTATTGAGTCTGTCTGTAATTTCTTTACTTTGTTTTCCGGCTTTAGGGCCGCTCTCTCTCTTGAGAAGTCGGACGCCGGCTCCGTCTTGAAGTCAGCGGAGACCTCCTCCACCACCCGGTGGGTTGACCCCGCCGCCGACCTCTGGGAGGCGACGGAGTGGAATGCGCGAGAGGCGCGTGAGGAGCGGGAAGCCGACAAGGCGGAGGCCGCCGCCCTGAAGAAGCCGGCAGAGGCCGAGGCCGCCGATGCGGAGAAGCGTGCAGAGGAAGCCGCATGCCGCTAGTCGGCGGTGTTTGTCGTCCCCTTGAACTCCGCACCGCCGCCACCAGAGTTCTCGGCACAGACTAGGGAAGCCGGCGACAAGAATCCGGTCATGGACAGGGACGCCGACGTCACCGCTACGCCGGAGGTCATTGTGCCGCCACCGCCACCCTTCGGAGGCGCGCCAGGCGGACAACCGGCGGATCCGCCAGTGCCGCCAACCGGAGGCGCGGCGGCGACGGGCCTGGCCCTCGAGGTCAGTACGCCGACGCGCCGCCGTCTCGCAAAGGCGGCCTCAGCGCCGCATCCTCTGCATACCGGCGTTGCGAGCTCCTCGATCCCGGACACCGAGGTGTCGAGCGCCGCGCCCACCGGGTGAGTGCGGGGAGGCGGGACGGGCCCGTTGAACCGAGCGCTCCTGGACGTCCAAGCCAAGCTCTGGGCCGAGGGCAACGCCATTAAGGAGTGCACCAAGGCATACCTGGCGTCACGAACGGCCATCCGGGTACGCGTCCTTCCTTTTTCTTTGCTTCCTTCTTTTTTTTGGGGGGGCGCGCCAGCGCACCCACTGGGTGTAGTCCCCGAGTTTCGGGCCGGCTGCTGAGCAGGCGGCTCGGAACTCTAATCGGCGAGTTCCAAGTACCAACACTTTTTTCTGAAATTCGATGCAGGATTACCACAATCTTCGCGTGACCTCCTTCAACACCAACGTCGAGGAGCTGGCCAAACGGACCGCCGACTTGTCGGACAGCCGGGGCAAGTCTTCTTCTTTCCCTGCGGGGGCGCGTTGGCGCACCCGCGGGTTGTAGCCCCCGAGATCCGGGCCGACTGCTGAGCGGTCGGGCCAGATCTCCCCGACGACCTTATTTTTGCTGACGACCGACATCCCTCCCCCTCCTTTTTCAGAGGCCAACGCCGCCCTTCAGCAGCAGCTGGGCGAAGCCAAAACCGCGATGCGTGTCCGGGAGGAGGAGTGCGGCCAGCTGACGGAGCAGCGCGACCGGCTGGCTACGCAACTGCCGGAGCAGAAGGAGCTGCTCTAGAGGGCCCAGAGGAAGGCGGAGGACAAGGAGGCCGCCCTTCTCACCGAATTTGCGTCCGAGCGCTCCTCCTGGACTGACAAAGAGGCGACGCTGGTCTCTGGCTTCCAAGCAATCGAAGATCTCGTCGATGGTGAGCTTCCCCTCGTTTCCTTTTCTGGGCTGTCGACTGCTAATCAAGTCAGCCTTAAATTTTTTAACCTTGTTCCTTCGGTCTTCTTCCTTAGCAGACTTCTTCCCCGGCCATTCGTACGCCGCCAATCAAGCCATCGAGGTTGATCATGAAGCACGGAGGGCGGACGGTGCACACATCGCCGCCAACGCCCCCCGAACCCTTGGCGAGCAGGTCCTCAGCATCGAGGCCCGCCTTCGGCCAGCCCACCGGATGCTGCGCCGGCTTCAACGTGTCGGCGCTTAGGCGATTGCCGCCCTGTGGCCGGACATGCAGGCCACGCACCCCCACTCGGACTGCCAACTGGTTGGAGGTGGCAGTCGGCCGTCTTGAGGCCTGGAAGGGTTCTGCAGCCCGGGCTGGAGCCCGCCGGGCCTTGGAATTCGCCAAGGCGTGGTATCCTGGGCTGAGTTTAGCCCAGTTAGCCACGTTCCGGCTGGAAGCTCAGGCGGAGCTGGCAACGGTGCAGGACGATCTCGTCAGGCGCGGCGCATCGATTGCTGAGTACACCGACACCAGTGTCTTCGTCCTAGAGCGGGCTGAGAACGGCAAGGAGGCACCGCCGGAGTGGTTCGGGCTGAACCCGGACGACGGCGAGGACTCGGCGGAGGTGATCAACTCCAATGGCGAAGAGGATGGCGAGGAGGAGGAAGGAGATGAGGAGGAGGCAGCAGAGGTCGAGGCAGACGGCTAGCCCCAGCCGACCGCGCCTCTAGCAACGAGCCGCGCTCAACTGAGCCAGCTGTCGACAGGGGTGATCGGGCGGAGACCAACCAGCTAACTGCCCCGCCAACTGGCACCGCCGACCCCTCTGGTCCTTCGAGTCCGTCCGCGGCTTCCTAGGCTGCCACTTTATCTTTGTTTTACCTGCTTAGTAGTCTCAATGAACTTGTTATTTTGCACAATTCCACCCACTGGGTGTGGGTGTATCCTGAACTCCTATTTGATGATTCGGCCAAGGGCCTTTCTATGTAAATTTTTATCCGCGTTCTATCTCTTCTTGCTTATTGCTCTTTGGCTTTTTCCTTTGCTGCCTTCCCTTGGTTGCCGTTTGGCTAGTCGGACAGCCGCTCTACGGACTGCCGCTAGATCAAATACTTGGCTTCTTTGGGAGGCAAGTACTTAGCCATTTAGAGTTTTTAGCAAGTTAATTTAGAAAACGGCGAGCCGACTGCTCAAGAGTTGGTTGCAAAAAGCTGGAAATCGGCTTAAGCTATGTGCATGCTTTGAGTCCTTAGCCATTTTTCGTATGGACACCCATTCTACCTTACTCCTGCTTGCCAGTCAGTCGCTCTGTGATCTGCGGCTTCTAACAGGAAACGGCTTGAGTGCCACATACTACTTGTCCAGCTGCAGGAAGTCATTTCATAGCTCAAGACGACAAGTCCCCAGGCCGACTAGTCGAACCCGGTGCCAAGCGGTAAAGAATAACATACTCATAGGCATAACTCTTTATCATATAGATAAAAGAAGGCAGTCCCCGAGATCTTCTCGAGGGGCCTGAAGTCTTCGTACTTAAATACAAAAGGTAGTGTGATACATACTGCATTAACTGTAAAATCTTCGGAGGAGATTTGCATTCCATGGCCGCTCTGTCTCTTTGCCGGAGTCGTCCCTTTTGCGCGCTCGGGGCTTCTAAGCGTCGATCAGGTAGTAGGATCCATTACCCAACACCTTGCTGGTGATGAAGGAGCCTTCCAAAGGTGCTAAGAGCTTGTGCTGGCCAGCTGTTCGCTGAATCAGCCGAAGCACAAGGTCTCCTTCTTGGAAAGATCGCGGCTTGACCTTCCGATTGTAGTATCGGCATAGGCTCTGCTAGTAGATGCTGGACCAGCTGAGTGCCAATAGCCGGCCCTCTTCCAGCAGATCGACGCCGTCTTGACATGCTTCCTCTGCTTCCTCCTCGTTGTACATGGTGACTCGAGGGGAGTCAAACCCTATGTCCGTTGGGATGACGGCTTCGGCACCGTAGACGAGGAAGAAGGGCGTGAAGCTGGTTGACTTGTTTGGAGTCGTGCGCAGGCTCCAGAGGACGGCTGGCAACTCATCAAGCCAGCAGCCTGCCGAGCGCTCCAGAGGCTCGACCAGCCGGGGCTTGATGCCGGACAGGATCAGGCCATTTGCTCGCTCTACTTGGCCGTTGGACTGCGGATGGGCAACGGACGCTAAGTCCAGTCGGATGCCCTGCGTCGCACAGAAACGGGCCAAGGCACCCTTGGCAAAGGTTGTGCCGTTATCGGTGATGATGCTATGCGGTATGCCGTACCGAATTATGATGTTGGAGATGAAGGTCAGAGTAGTCAGACCATTCAAACTCTTGATTGGCTTTGCTTCTATCCACTTGGTGAACTTGTCCACTGCAACAAGTAAATGAGTCAAACCACCTCGCGCCGTCTTGAATGGTCCAACCATGTCCAGGCCCCAAACAGCAAAGGGCCAGGCGATAGGAATAGTTTTGAGTGCCGAAGCTGGCTGATGAGGCTTAGAGCGGAACTTCTGGCACCCCTTGCATTTTTAGACTAGAGACTTGGCATCTTCAAGAGCAGTTGGCCGGAAGAAACCATGGCGGAAAGCTTTGGAGACGAGTGCTCTTGAAGCCGCGTGATGGCCACATTCGCCTTGAGGGATGTCTTTGAGGATTGCCTGGCCGTCCTCTGGCTCCACACACCGCTGGTGAATACTAGTGACGCTACACCTTACGAGCTCTCTATTGATGATGGCGTATGCTGTCGCTCGGTGTTGTACTTGCCGAGCCGAGATCTCATCGGCTGGAACCTCTTTGTTCACCATGAATTTGAGGATGGGTTGGGCCCATGAAGGTGTTGCAATTTCTGCAACTGCCAAGACTACGACTTGGACGAGGGTGGCTTGGTCGGGAGGTGGCGGGTTGGAATCGGCAACCGCTTGCTGTGTCGATGAAGTCCCCAGGCAGAATGGCGCAGTCCCTGGGCCGGGCTCCGCAGTCCCCGGGCCGGGTGTGACTGCCATGATCCCCGCGCCGCCTGCCGGAATACTCGCGCCGTCTGCGGGGGCTCTTGAGTCGGATCCGACTACTTCAGGAGGAGCCGACACGAAGATGGAGTCTGACTCCGGTGATGGTTTGACTGACGGCTTGAGGAGGCGCTAGAGGGTGACGCCGGACGGTATCGCCTGACGGGTGGAGCTGATTCGCGCCAGGGCGTCTGCTTGGTCGTTGTCGTTTCTTGGTACATGGAGAAACTCGCATCCCTCAAAATACCCACTGAGTTGTTGTATGAGGAAGAGGTAGCTTGCCATGTTTGCGTCCTTGGCGTCCCAATCGCCTGACGACTGCTGGACCACCAAGTCAGAGTCACCATAACACAGGATCCGGCGAATGCCGAGCTCTTTGGCTAGCCGGAGCCCATGAATGAGTGCCTCGTACTTGGCGACGTTGTTGGAGGCGGCAAAATGGATTTGCAGCACATACTTGAGCTTGTCGCCCTTGGGAGAGGTGAGGACGATGCCGGCTCCCAAGCCGGTGCGCATCTTGGAGCCGTCGAAGTGCATTCGCCAATGGGTGGAGTCGGGCGCTGGTGGTAGATACTGTGTTTCGGCCCAGTCGACGAGGAAGTCAGCCAGCGCATGTGACTTGATGGCAATGCGAGGTTGGTAGTAGATGGTGTAGGGGGCCAAATCTATGGCCCACTTGGCCACTCGTCCTGAAGCGTCTCGGCTGCCAATGATCTCGGCTAGAGGAGCCGTGCAGACCACAGTGATTGGATGTTCTTGGAAGTAAGGCTTCAATTTCTTGGCGGCAAAATGCACACCATAGAACATCTTATGGTAGTGGGGGTAGTTTTGCTTGGAGGTCGACAGTACTTCACTTAAATAATATACCGGTCTCTGAACTGGTATTGCTCTGCCTTCCTCCTTGCGTTCTACTACAATGACCATGCTGACCACTTGGCTGGTGGCGGCGATGTAGAGGAGCATGGGCTCCTTAGGAGTCGGAGCCGCCAGAATAGGTGGAGTCGCTAGCATCTTCTTTAGTTGGACAAATGATTCGTCCGCCTTGTGGTTCCACTCGAAAAAAGTGGTCTTCTTCATGAGTTGGTAGAGGGGAAGGGCCTTCTCGCCTAGCCGACTGATGAATCGGCTGATGGACGCCAAACAACCGGTGAATTTTTGTACGTCCAGTAGTCGGCTGGGTACCTCCATCCTTTCAATTGCCTTGATCTTCACAGGGTTGCATTCTATGCCGCGTTCGGAGACCAGGAAACCAAGGAGCTGGCCGGCCGGTACTCCGAAGACGCATTTCTCCGGGTTGAGCTTGATCTGAAATCGGCGCAAGTTGTCGAGGGTCTCCTTGAGGTCCTCCAGCAGTGTTCCATGCTTCTCCGTCTTTACCACCACATCATCCACGTAGACATGAGCATTTCTGCCGAGCTGCTTGAGGAGACACTTCTGCATGCATCGTTGGAAGGTGGCGCCGGCGTTCCTCAAGTCGAACGTCATGGTTAGGTAGCAGAAAGCTCCAAACGGCGTGATGAAGTCAGTCTTCAGCCTGTCGGCTGGGTTTAACTTGATCTGGTGATACCCTGAATATGCATCCAAGAAACTCAACAGCTCGCATCCGGCTGTGGAGTCTATCACTTGGTCGATCCTTGGCAAGGCGTACGGGTCCTTGGGGCATGCTTTGTTGAGGCTTGTGTAGTCAATACACATTCGCCACTGCTTGTTCTTCTTCAGTACCAAGACCGGGTTGGCCAGCCATTCTGGGAAGAATACTTCTATGATGAAGCCGGCTGCGAGCAGCTGGGCTATCTCTTCTCCAACAACTCTCCTCTTCTCTTCTGACAAGCGGCGTAAAGGCTGTCTGACTGGTTTGGCATCAGATCGGACGTGTCATTTGTGCTCGGCGAATTCCTTCGGGACACCTGGCATGTCCATGGGGGACCATGCGAAGATGTCTCGGTTCTCACAGAGGAAATCGACGAGCTCGCCTTCCTATTTGCTGTTGAGGTGGGAGCCTACGACAGCGTACCTCTCTGGGTGCTCCGGGTCCAAAGGTATCTTCTGTGTTTCCTTGGACGGCTTGAACGAGCCCTCAGCTTCCGACTCTTTGGGATCAGGCGACATCTCTGGCTGCTTGCTTACCATCGCCACAACTCGATCTTTCAGCCGCTTCTCAGCTGCGATCACGAGGGACTCGGCCAGCCGACTGCTCTCTGATGCGCAGGCGGACGACTTCTTGTAGTCGCCAGTTATGGTCAGAATCCCTTTGGAACTCAGCATCTTCCTCTTGAGGTAGGCATAGTGGGGGACGGCCATGAACTTGGCCAGGGTTGGCCGGCCAAGCAGTGCATGGTATGGGCTCTCTAGGTCCACCACCTCGAACCATATTGACTCACGGCGGAAATGATCTTTGTCTCCGAAGAGGACGTCGATCAAGATCTTGCCGATTGGCGAGCAGGAAAGTCCAGGGACTATGCCATGGAACACCGTCCGGCTGGACTGTAGTTGCCTCTGCCTGATTCCCAACTTCTCCCTGGTGTCTTTGTACAAGATGTTGATGCTGCTGCCGCCGTCTATCAGGACTCTGGAAAAACGCGCAGCTCGCTTGTCCGTGGCAAAGGTGGCATCCAAAACCAAAGCATAGGAGCCAGGTCTGGGCATTACTTCGGGGTGGTCAGCCCGACTCCAGCTGATGGGCTTCTCAGACCAGTGCATGAACTCAGGTGTGTTAGAAGCTACTACATTCACCTCCTGTTGCTGCAGCCGTCTGCTGTGTCGATCGTCGGCCACACTGGTGAACACGACGTATGCTCCTTGCTCTTCTGGGTAGTCGTCTTGCACTGCGCCGACTGGTCTGACCGCCGGCTGCTTGGGCGGAGGGGAAGGCGGCTGCCCAGCAGGTGGGGGAGGCAAAAGGCCGTCTCCCTTTGCGATCCTTGTGAGCCAGTGGCATTTCCGAGTGGTGTGGTTGGACGGCTTCGCACCACTGTGGAACTTGCAGGGTCCATCTAGAGTCTGCTCATATGAGAAAGTCGGCTACCAGTTGGACTTGCCGCCCTTCTGACGTCTGAGCGGAGGTTTCCCTTCCGGCTGTTGGTCTTCAACTGTTGCCACCTGCCGACTGGTGGAAGTCGGCGGGGGGGGGGGGGGGGGGGGGGGGGGGGGGGGGGGCTTTACGCTTGTGGTCGTTCTTCTGTTGACGCCAACTGGTGTCTCCGGCTGGGGTTCGGGGAGCCTGAGGAGCCACTTTGCCGGTTGCGCTGACTTGAATCTCCGTCTTCATGGAGGAATCGGCCGTGGCGTATTTGTCCTTGAGGGTTTCCGGCTCGTCGCAGAGAAGCCTGTGCTTGAGGAGGGTGCCCTCTCGGCATCCTACAATGAAGTACTCAATAGCCTGCACGTCGTGCACGCCTTCGCAAGAGTTGCGGAGCTCGGCCCAGCGCGTGAGGTAGTCACGAGTTGACTCGCTGGGGCCTTGCACGCACAAGGAGAGCTGGCGGGGCTTGGGAGGTCGCTTGTACGTGCTGGTGAAGTTGCGGACGAAGGCGTCGGTGAAGTCGACCCAACTGTTGATGCTGCGGGGCCTTAAGCTGTTCAGCCACGTCCGGGTCGTGCCCTGGAGTATGAGTGGAACGTACTTCACAGCAACACACTTGTTGCCGTTTGCTATGCTGACGGCCGTGGAGTAGTCGACCAGCCAGTCCTCCGGCTTCACGGAGCCGGTGTACTTGGGTGTGTCTCTGGGGAGCGTGAACCCTTTGGGGAAGGGCTCATCTCGGATGCGGGGCCAAAACACGGCGGACCTAACTCATCTTCTTCCTCAAGCGCGAGGGATCGGTGGAAAAGGTCGATCCGATGGTGGGTGTCGTTCTCACTGACTCCCTCTTGGCGGCCAAGGCGGTCGCCGAGCGTCGGGTGATCAACAGGCGGCGGGGAGACTCGCCTTTCCCTCCGAGGGGGAGGAGGCGAACAGTCGTCCCGTCGTTCCAGTGTTCTTGGGCGGCCGTCTCGGTCGCGCTCTATGGTGATGTGAGTCCGACTGCGGCTGGCAGACGGCTCCTTGTCTTTTCTTCCGCGGACGCCGCCAGTCGGCGTCCGAGACTCTGCGCCTTGGTCTCGGCGCAGAAGCAGGTTGTCATTCCGTCGGCGCGGCGCATCAGTGTGGCAGCCAGCCTCGTTCTGCTGAGCAGCCGCGTCAAGGAGTCGCTGGACGCGCTCCGTAATCAAGCGATGCTCTTCGCCCTCAAACTTGTACAGCTCGTCCGCCGCCGCCTGGGCGGCTCGAATATTCTCCACAGGTGTGGCGTAGACAGGACAATTCGCCCAGAACAGACCGGCGATAGCCGCACCGCGCTGCTGGACTATGCCAAGGCAGCTAGGCCCAGCTGGAGCCGGCGTGCCGCCCACCGCGCGGTCCATCTCGTGCTGGTAGGCTTCTGACAGGCGTCTCATGCTGGCCAGCTTTTTGGCGCCTTCGACTAGCTGAAGGCGGCGTGCCTCCAGCATCTCGGCGTCGGCATCTTCAGGGATGGGCGCTGCCAGGTCTTGCAGCGCCGCATGGAGCGGGTCGTAATCCCCCCCGCCGGAGTGCCCGCCATGATTGATGACAAGCACTTCCGTGATGGTGCTTCCGCCGCTCTCCACGCGAGGAAGCGGCTCGTCGTAGACCACCATGTTGGTGGGGAACGTGTCAAGCGACACGGTGTCAGAGCCAACCAACATCGGATCAGTGGAGCCTACGGACTCCAAGTCCCCAGCTGGCTCGTTGGCGATGTGAAGTTGATCGAGGAGGCCCGCGAGGAGGCTCTCGGGGCCGCCTGTGCCCGCGTCGGATGCGGGCTCATCGGAGAGGCGGACCTCACCTACAAGATTGGCGAGGCAACTGGTCACGCAGGTGATTTCAGTGCCATGCAGCGCATCGGCGCAGACTCCGTCTGGCGTGCCGGGCTGGCTGCGCTCGCCAGGGAGGAAAAGGGTTCCCGTCCAGAACAGGTCTCCGGACGACGGTGCACCAGGCCCCAAGGTGGGCGCCAAATGTCGGTGGTTGGGTGCGACATATGCCAATGGATGGCTTATCATGGTGGGGGCGAGTAGAACGTCGCCGGTGCCTGGAAATGGGATGAGGCGTAGACACGAATGCCGTCGGACTTTACCCAGGTTCGGGGCTCTCTTAAGAGATAACACCCATAGTCCTGCTCTGCGGGGTCTCCGCATGATCACTAAGGCAAAAGTGAGTACAATGGTGCTTCTCGAGCTGTATTTGTGGACAGGAGGAGACTAGGCCAGCTCTCCCCCTTCTCTAAGGTCAGGTCTAGTTCTAATGGATTGTAACCCTTTGCATGGGTGCCCTGTGGGGTTTATATAGGCCTACCCCCTGGGGTACAATGGTAAACCGACTGGGCGCAGGGCCCAACCGTCAGTCTCTTCGCCTGCCGGCCTCTATGCTGACTGCTAGGGCCCGCTGACTAGTGGGCCCCGCCGACTGGTCTGGTACGGAGCCGACAGGCCGTACCCGCCGCTTGCGGGTCTTGCCGGCTGCCGATTACTATAGTCATGCCTCTAATGACGCAGGCTTGGTCATGGGGTCATGGCTACAGCCCTGCTACCTGGCGGGCGATTACTGTAGCCACTCCCCGTCTCGTCTGGTTAATGGCGCGTGGGACCCGTGGGAGGGGCAGGCCGACTTCCGGGGCCCGGCTCCCTTCGGGTCCGACTGGTGGCGCTCTTGCCGTCTTCTGGACTCTCGCTGACCGGTAGGGCCCGTCATCCGTGGACCGTACCGACAGGCCATCGTGGATGCAGGACTCTGCCCACTGTTGCTGATGTCAAGGATGGCACGGCAACAGTGCCTCGCCGGACGGAAATCTCCACTGGTACGGCGCACTGTGGCCTAGCCAGTCCATGAAAAGGGGAGGGAGTGGGCTTTACTGTTGTCACTCCCGTCCCATCCCCCCTTATGAGGGCATGGGCTTTGTTGGTGTCGTGGGCCGACTCCCCGTGGCCGGCTTCTCTGGGAGCCGCTAGGCGGGAGTCGGCCCGTCTTGACCTCGCCTCCAGGACTCGGCCGCATGCGGGCAGTCGGCTGCTCCTTTAGCCGGCCTCTGGAAGGCGGCTCTCCATCCTGGTGTCTTGAGGGGCGCAGTCAGCCCCGATGTCCTGAAAGGTTCTGGGCCTCGAGTTAGCCTACCCATGGCCCATTACTCCGACACACTGCTTGTAAACTCCCACAGTGGGGTAATGTTAGTGAACCTCGCAAATCTGAATATAGAGATTTTCTTGCTAGTATAACTGTGGGGGAATCTAGAGATGTAACACAAGCCACCATAGGGAGCATTCATTTTCCCGCTATACATTATTTTGCTCTCTTCATAGGAAGGTGCATAAATGGTAAAGATGAAGCATGTCACATGTGTGTACCTGATCTTAGCGTTCTCAGGAGCGCTGTTTTAGGAGATAAACAATACAACTTGGGGGCTATTGTTGCATGTAGGTTGCATAATAATAGTATTCATGGAGATTTCTTTGGTGAAATTTATGCAACTCGTATAGATAGTTTCCTTGAGATACCCATACGTGGAGATGATATTGAGTTGCCTCCTTATTATCTAGATTACGATGCTATGGTTCATCATCAGTTTGTTGAGAGGAACTACCAGTCCCTCTAGTACCGACTAATCTTTGACAGATGACGCACCTATCACGTTGCTCTCCCTGCTCCCGCTTTCTTTGACTTTCAGGCAAAGGGGAGATATGTTATAACCAGGGAGGAGGCGACCGAGTATGAGAGGAGGGCGGAGGCAGCCCGCCTCCATGCTGCAGCGCTTCAGGCGGTAGCTGATGCATCTCAGTACGACCCCAGCAAAAACTTCGGATATCCACCAGGCCATCCATGGGCATAGACCAACTTAGGACAAAAGCCTAAGCTTGGGTGAGTACGTATTTCTCACTGACATTACATTCATGTTCACACACTCATGCTAGTTGTCGGTGCTCATACTTTTTCATTGTAATATCCATGCTAGTTTATTTCCCTTTTTATGCTTTCTTCTTGTGTGTTTGATAAACCTTAAGAAAAACCAACAAATTAGTTGTATCTTTTAGTTAGTTTACTTTCCATGCATGTAGTAGTAGTAACTGAAAAGAAAACCCAAAAAGATTTCTCGTTCTTCTTTTGCTTGTTGGGAGCTCTCCCGTGTAAATAGTTTTGTTTCTTTTCTTTTTTTTGGGGGGGGGTCGAGAGGAGAAGACCATAATGAAAATGTTGAGTGGCTCTCATATGCATTATTGTTGATCTAACAAAGAGCCCATATTACCTTGTCATCTCTCTTCAATTGAATGCTTGCGGATTCCATCTTAGTCCAATGCACGTGCACTATTATTATTATCCACACTATTCAGTCGTGCAAGTGAAAGGCAATAATGACGATATATGATGAACTTATTGAGACGAGAAAAGCTGGTATGAACTCGACCTCTCTTGTTTTTGTAAATATGATTAGTTCATCATTCCTGATTCAGCCTATTATGAAAGAAACATGTTTGCAATGACAATTAGAGATTATAGTTTCTTATGCCATGCTTAATTAGCTAGGAGCTTATAATGGTGTACCTTGCGTGCCAACATGCTATTAAAATGGTTGTGATGTGGTATGATAGGGTGGTATCCTCCTTTGAACGATTCAAGTGGATTGACTTGGCACATGTTCACACAGGTAGTTGAAACAAAATCAACATAACCTCTACGATATATATGTTCATGGTGCATTATATCCTACTCATGCTTGCATTCGGTGTCGATTAATTTTAATGCATGTTCACGACTGTTGTCGCTCTCTAGCTGGTCGCTTCCCAGACTTTTTCTAGCCTTCACTTGTACTAAGCGGGAATACTGATTGTGCATCTAATCCCATAGACCCCAAAGTTATTCCATATGAGTCCACCATAACTACCTATACACGGTATCTACCTGCCGTTCCAAGTAAATTTGTATGTGCCAAACTCTAAACCTTCAAATAAACATTCTGTTTTGTATGCTCGAATATCTCATGTATCAACTAGGGTTGTCTATATCTTCCATGCTAGGCGGGTTATTCTCAAGAGGAGTGGACTCCGCTCCTCACTCACGAGAAAATGGCTGGTCACCGGGATGCCTAGTCCCATGCTTTATGCAAATCAAATCAAAATAACTGAAAACAAAACTCCCCCGGGACTCTTATTAGTTGGAGGCACTCGTTGTTTCGAGCAAGCCATGGATTGATGCTTGTTGGTGGAGGGGGAGTATAAACTTTACCATTCTGTTTGGGAACCGCCTAGAATGTGTGTAGCATGGAAGATATCGAGATCTCTCGGTTGTTATGTTGACAATGAAAGTATAACGCTCAAAATATTATTCATATCTATTTCAAAACCGAGCTCTGCCACCTCTACAAATCCCCGCTTCCCTCTGCGAAGGGCCTATCTATTTACTTTTATGTTGAGTCATCATCCTCTTATTAAAAAGCACCAGTTGGAGAGCACCGTTGTCATTTGCATCCATTACTGTTAGTTTACATTGAGTATGACTTGACTGGATCTCTTTTACCATGAATTACAATGTCTAGTCAGTCCTTGATCTTTTAAGGTACTCTCCATTTATGTTTTGCGGTCTCAGAAAGGGCTAGCGAGATACCATCTTATTATATCATATTATGATAGTTTTGAGAAAGTGTTGTCATCCGAGATTTATTATTATTGCTCGCTAGTTGATTATGCCATTGATATGAGTAAACATGAGACCTAAATGTTATTGCAAATGTGGTTAGTTCATAATCTTTGCTGAAAACTTGAATGATGTCTTTACATTATTACAACAACAACAAGAGCAAAGAGAGTTTGTAAAAGTTTTCTTTATCACTTTCAGTTTATCAACTGAATTACCTTGACGACAAGCAAATGTTTATGCTTGGGGGAGTTGATACGTCTCCGTCATATCTACTTTTCCAAACACTTTTGCCCTTGTTTTGGACTCTAATTTGCACGATTTGAATGGAACTAACCCGGACTGACGCTGTTTTTAGCAGAATTGCCATGGTGTTATTTTTGTGCAGAAATAAAAGTTCTCGGAATGACCTGAAAATCAACGGAGATTATTTTTGGAATATAAAAAAAATACTAGAATAAAGATCCATGTCAGGTGGCCCACACCCCCTCCATGAGGGGGGCGCCTACCCCCCTAGGCGCGCCCCCTGCCTCGTGGGCCCCCTGACGCTCCACCGACCTCAACTCCAACTCCATATATTCATGTTCGGGGAGAAAAAAATCAAAGAGAAGGATTCATCGTGTTTTACGATACGGAGCTGCCGCCAAGCCCTAAACTCTCTCGGGAGGGATGATCTGGAGTCCGTTCGGGGCTCCGGAGAGGGGAATCCGTCGCCATTGTCATCATCAACCTTCCTCCATCACCAATTTCATGATGCTCACCGCCGTGCATGAGTAATTCCATCATAGGCTTGCTGGACGGTGATGGGTTGGATGAGATTTATCATGTAATCGAGTTAGTTTTGTTAGGGTTTGATCCCTAGTATCCACTATGTTCTGAGATTGATGTTGCTATGACTTTGCTATGCTTAATGCTTGTCATTAGGGCCCGAGTGCCATTATTTCAGATCTGAACCTATTATGTTTTCATGAATATATGTGAGTTCTTGATCCTATCTTGCAAGTCTATAGTCACCTACTATGTGTTATGATTCGGCAACCCCGAAGTGACAATAATCGGGACCACTCCCGGTGATGACCGTAGTTTGAGGAGTTCATGTATTCACTATGTGTTAATGCTTTGGTCCGGTACGCTATTAAAAGGAGGCCTTAATATCCCTTAGTTTCCAATAGGACCCCTCTGCCACGGGAGGGTAGGACAAAAGATGTCATGCAAGGTCTTTCCCATAAGCATGTATGACTATATTCGGAATACATGTCTACATTACATTGATGAATTGGAGCTAGTTCTGTGTCACCCTATGTTATAACTGTTGCATGAATAATCGCATCCGACATAATTCTCCATCACCGATCCATTGCCTACGAGCTTTTCATATACTGTACTTTTCTTATTTACTTTTCCGTTGCTATTGTCACAATCACTACAAAACCCAAAAATATTACTTTTGCTATCGTTACCACTACTATCATATTACTTTGCTAATAAATACTTTGCTGCAGATATTAAGTTTCCAGGTGTGGTTGAATTGACAACTCAGCTGCTAATACTTGAGAATATTCTTTGGCTCCCCTTGTGTCGAATCAATAAATTTGGGTTGAATACTCTACCCTCGAAAAGGGTTGTGATCCCCTACACTTGTGGGTTATCAATTGACTCCAATGATGAGGGAGAAGATGAGGAGCACGAGGAAGGCGAAGAAGATGTGCCAGAAGTCGGAGCGGACGGCCAGCCTCAGCTTGACCGTGCCTCGAACAACGAGCCGTGCTCGAGTGCGTCGACTGCTACTAGAGGCGACCAAACAAAGACTGACCAGCCGTCCACTCCACCAACCGGCACTACCGACTCCGCCAACCAGCTGGACCCCTCTGCTGCTCCCTAGGGCGCCGACTTATCTTTATTTTTCTTGCTTTATCAGTCTCGACAAACTTTGTTAAATTTGCACAATTCCACCCGCGGGGTGTATTTCAAACTTTGTTGAATGCTGGCCAAGGGCCTTTTGACATGTAAATATTCTTCCACACCAGTTGTGTTTCCGCCGAGTTCTGGCTTTTCTTGCTTTCTGCTCCTTGGCTTTTTTCCTTTGCCACCCTCCCTTAGCTGCCGTCTTGCCAGCCAGACAGCCGCTCTGCGGACTGTGGCTGGGTCAAGTACTTAGCTACTTTTGGGAGGGCAAGTACTTAGCCGACTAGAGTTTTAACAAGTTAAGTAGAAGCTGGCCGGCCGGCTGCTGTGCAGCCGGTTGATGAAACGGGACGCCGGCTTGAAATATGTGCATGCTCTGGGTCCTTAGCCATTTTTCATGTGGACACCCTTTTCTGTCTTTAATTCCTACCCACCGGACAGTCGCTCTGTGAGCTGCGGCTTGTGGTAGGAGAAGGTTTAGGTGCCAACACACTACTTGTCCGACTGCAGGAAGCACCACATAGTACAAGGCGGCGAGCCCCCTGGCCGACTGGTCGAACCCGGTGCCAGGCGGAATAATGAAATAACACATTCATAGGCATAATACTTATCATATAGATAAAAGAGGGTAGCCCCCAAGCTCTTCTCGGGGGACCCGGAGTCTTCGTACTTAATACAAAAGGTAGCATGGTACATACTGCATCAACTGTAAAATCTTTGAAGGAGGTTGGCATTCCATGGCCACTCTGTCTCCTTGCCGAAATCGTCTCTCTTGTGTGCTCTGGGGTTCTGAGCATCGATCAGGTAGTAGGAGTCCTTGCCCAAAACTTTGTTGAGGATGAAGGGGCCTTCCCAAGGTGCCGAGAGCTTGTGCTGACCGGCTGTCCGCTAGATCAGCCGGAGCACAAGGTCTCCCTCTTGGAAGGATCTTGGCTTGACCTTTTGATTGTAGTATCGGCGTAGACTCTGCTGGTAGATGGTGGACTGGCCGAATGCCAACAGCTGGCCCTCTTCCAGCAGACCGACACCGTCTTCTCGTGCTTCTTTTGCCTCCTCCTCGGTATACATGGTGACTCGAGGGGAGTCGAATTCTATGTCCGTCAGGATGATAGCTTCGGCACCGTAGACGAGGAAGAAAGGCGTGAAGCCGGTTGACTTGTTTGGAGTTGTGTGCAGGCTCCAGAGGACGGCCGGAAGCTCATCGAGCCAACAGCCGGCCGAACGTTCCATAGGCTCGACCAGTCAGGACTTGATGTCAGACAAAATGAGGCCGTTTGCTCGCTCCACCTGTCCGCTTGACTGCGGATGGGCAACGGACGCTAAGTCCAGTCGGATGCCCTGCGTCGTGCAGAACTGAGCCAAGGCGCCTTTGGCGAAGTTTGTGCCGTTGTTAGTGATGATGCTGTGTGGTATGCCATACTGAATGGTGATGTCAGCGATGAAAGTCACAGCAGTCGGACCATTCAATTTTTGATTGGTTTTGCTTCTATCCATTTGGTGAACTTGTCCACGGCGACAAGTAGATGAGTCATGCCGCCACGTGTTGTCTTGAGTGGTCCCACCATGTCCAGCCCCCTGACGGCAAAGGGCCGGGCAATGGGAATGGTCTTGAGTGCAGAAGCCGGCAAATGTGGCTTGGAGCGGAACTTCTGGCACCCCTTACATTTCTGGACCAAGTCTTTGGCATCTTCTAGAGCAGTCGGCCAGAAAAAACCATGGTGGAAAGCTTTGGCAACAAGTGATCTTGAAGCCGCGTGGTGACCACATTCGCCCTGGTGGATATCTTTGAGGATTGCTTGGCCTCTCTCCGGCTCTACGCATCATTGGTACACAACAGTGACGTTGCGCCTCACAAGTTCTCTGTTGACAATGGTGTACACTGCTGCCCGACGTTGCACTTGTCGGGCCGAATCTCATCAGCCGGCAGCTCCTTATTCACCAGAAAGTTGAGGATGGGATGCGCCCATGAAGGTGCTGCTATTTCTTTGACTACCAAGGCTGCTACTTGTACGAGGGCGGTTGGGCCGGGAGGCGGCGGGTTGGAGTCGACTGCCGCTTGTTGTGTCGATGAAGTCCCCGGGCCAACTGCTGCAGTCCCCGGGTTGGGTTCTGAAGTTCCCGGGCCGGGTGCGACCGCTGCAGCGCCCAAGCCACCTGCCGAAGTCCCCGAGCCAGCTGCTGGGGTCCCCAAGTCGGATCCTACTGCTTCGAGGGGAGCCGGCACGAAGATGGAGTCTAATTCTGGTGACGGCTTGACGGACGGCTTGAGGAGGCGTTGCAGGGTGATACGTGTCCAACGTATCTATAATTTTTGATTGCTCCATGCTATATTTTCTACTATTTTGGACATTATTGGGCTTTATTATCCACTTTTATATTTTTTTGGGACTAACCTATTAACCGGAGGCCCAGCCCAGAATTGTTGTTTTTTGCCTGTTTTAGGGTTTCGAAGAGAAGGAATATCAAACGGAGTCCAAACGGAATGAAACCTTCGGGAACGTAATTTTCTCAACGAACAAGACCCGAGAGACTTGGACCCTACATCAAGGCACAAAAGAGGAGGCCACGAGGTAGGGGGCGCGCCCACCCCCACCAGGCGCGCCCTCCACCCTCGTGGGCCCCCTGTTGCTCCACCGATGTACTCCTTCCTCCTATATATACCTACGTAGCCCCAAACGATCAGATACGGAGCCAAAAACCTAATTCCATCGCCACAACTTTCTGTATCCACGAGATCCCATCTTGGGGCCTGTTCCGGAGCTCCGCCGGAGGGGGCATCGATCACGGAGGGCTTCTACATCAACACCATAGCCTCTCCGATGAAGTGTGAGTAGTTTACCTCAGACCTACGGGTCCATAGTTAGTAGCTAGATGGCTTCTTCTCTCTTTTTGGATCTCAATACAATGTTCTCCCCCTCTCTTGTGTAGAACTATTCAATGTAATCTTCTTTTTGCGGTGTGTTCATTGAGACCGATGAATTGTGGGTTTATGATCAAGTTTATCTATGAACAATATTTGAATCTCCTCTGAATTCTTTTATGTATGATTGGTTATCTTTGCAAGTCTCTTCGAATTATCAGTTTGGTTTGGCCTACTAGATTGGTCTTTCTTGCAATGGGAGAAGTGCTTAGCTTTGGCTTCAATCTTGCAATGTCCTTTCCCAATGACAGTAGGGGCAGCAAGGCACGTATTGTATTGTTGCCATCAAGGATAACAAGATGGGGTTTTCATCATATTGCATGAGTCTATCCCTCTACATCATGTCATCTTGCTTAAGGCGTTACTCTGTTTTTAACTTAATACTCTAGATGCATGTTGGATAGCGGTCGATGAGTGGAGTAATAGTAGTAGATGCAGGCAGGAGTCGGTCTACTTGTCTCGGGCGTGATGACTATATACATGATCATACCTAGATATTCTCATAACTATGCTCAATTCTGTCAATTGCTCAATAGTAATTTGTTCACCCACCGTAGAATACTTATGCTCTCTAGAGAAGCCACTAGTGAAACCTATGGCCCCCGGGTCTATCTTCATCATATTAATCTCCTACTACTTAGTTATTTCCTTTGCTTTTTTACTTTGCCTTTATTTTACTTTGCATCTTTATCACAAAAATACCAAAAACATTATCTTATCATATCTATCAAATCTCACTCTCGTAAGTGCCCGTGTAGGGATTGACAACCCCTATTCGCGTTGGTTGCGAGGATTTACTTGTTTTGTGCAGGTATGAGGGACTTGCGCGTAGCCTTCTACTGGATTGATACCTTGGTTGTCAAAAACTAAGGGAAATACTTATGCTACTTTGCTGCATCATCCCTTCCTCTTCGGGGAAAACCAACGCAGTGCTCAAGAGGTAGCATAGGGCGACGCCGGCTGGTATTGCTTGCCGGGTGGAGCCGATTCGTGCCAAAGCATCAGCTTGCTCATTGTCGTTCCGTGGCACATGGAGGAACTCGCACCCTTCAAAGTATTCGCTGAGTTGCTGGACGAGGAAGCGGTACCTTGCCATGTTTGCATCATTGGCGTCCCAGTCGCCTGACGACTGCTGGACCACCAAGTTGGAGTCACCATAGCACAGGATTCGGCGAATGCCGAGTTCCTTGGCAAGTCGGAGCCCGTGTATGAGTGCTTCGTATTCAGCTACGTTGTTGGAGGCGGCAAAATGAATTTGCAACACTGAAAGCACAAGTGCTCCCTAGGTGGTTTTGGTAATTGATGACAACATATCTCTTGTTGGACTAATGTTTCTATCTAGTATGTTTCAGATAAGTTCAACAATGGAGTGGCATGGACTAAAGGTTGTGGGAACTCCTTCAAGATGCTAAGGACAAAGGATTGGCTAAAGCCTCAAGCTCAAGACTCTTCATTTTACATTTTAGTGATCCAAGATCACATTGAGTCCATAGGAAAAGGCAATACTATCAAGGAGGGATGAGGTGTTGCTTAATGAGCCTCTTGCTTCATGTGCTTAATGATATGCTCCAAAATCCTCAGCTACTTTCCCATATCCACATATGACCTAAACCCTAAGCCAAACTCGGTCCTACCGATTCTTTCTATCCGGCGCCACCGAGTTTCACTTGTCATAAGCCACTGCCAAACCCTAGCAATTCGGTTCTACCGATAGGGATCTCGGTCTCACCGAGATGGGATTGCAAACTCTCTGTTTCCCTTTCGTAACTTTTCGGTCTCGCAGAAAGAGCGGATCGGTCCCACCGAGATTGCAATGTAAATTTAGTGTTTCCTTTTTGTAACTTTTCGGTCTCACCGAAAGAGCAAATCGGTCCCACCGAGTTTGCCTGACCAACTCTCTGGTTAGCTAATTACCAAATTCGGTCTCACCGAGTTTGTGTAATCGGTCTCACCGAGATTACGTTATGCCCAAACCCTAACCATATCGGTCCTACTGAGTTGCATGTCAGTCCCGCCGAAAATCTCTAACGGTCACTAGGTTTACCTTTTCGGTCCGACCGAGTTTGTTGATTCGGTCCCACCGAGATTGGAAAACTGTGTGTAACGGTTGGATTTTGTGTGGAGGCTATATATACCCCTCCACCTCCTCTTCATTCGTGGAGAGAGCCATCAGAACACATACACAATTCCAACTCATATGTTCTGAGAGAGAACCACCTACTCATGTGTTGAGACCAAGATATTCCATTCCTACCATATGAATCTTGATCTCTAGCCTTCCCCAAGTTGCTTTCCACTCAAATCTTCTTTCCACAAAATCCAAATCCTATGAGAGAGAGTTGAGTGTTGGGGAGACTATCATTTGAAGCACAAGAGCAAGGAGTTCATTACCTACACACCATTTGTTACTTCTTGGAGAGTGGTGTCTCCTAGATTGGCTAGGTGTTACTTGGGAGCCTCCGACAAGATTGTGGAGCTGAACCAAGGAGTTTGTAAGGGCAAGGAGATCGCCTACTTCATGAAGATCTACCTCTAGTGAGGCAAGTCCTTCGTGGGCGATGGCCATGGTGGGATGGACAAGGTTGCTACTTCGTGGACCCTTTGTGGGTGGTTGCTTCTTCGTGGACCCTTCGTGGGTGGAGCCCTCCGTGGACTCGCGCAACCATTACCCTTCGTGGGTGGAGCCCTCCGTGGACTCGCGCAACCGTTACCCTTCGTGGGTTGAAGTCTCCATCAACGTGGATGTAGGATAGCACCACCTATCCGAACCACGGGAAAAACATCCGTGTCTCCAATTGCGTTTGAATTCTCCAAACCCTTCCCCTTATATTCTTGCAAGTTGCATGCTTTACATTCCGCTGCTCATATACTCTTTGCATGCTTGCTTGATATGTATTGTGTATGTCGAAATTGTGCCTAAAACTCCACTCAAACCAAAAAGGCCTAAAAATTGCAACTTTAGCACGAAGTGTCTAATCACCCCCCCTCTAGACACATCTACTTCTAGATCCTACAAACACATATCTGAGTTTGTCGCCTTTGGGAGAGGTAAGGACGATGCCGGCTCCCAAACCGGTGCACATCTTGGAACCATCAAAATGCATCCGCCAATGGGTGGAGTCCAGCGCTGGCGGTAGGTACTAGGTCTCGGCCCAGTCGATGAGGAAGTTGGCCAGTGCTTGGGACTTGATGGCGGTGCGAGGCTGGTAGTAGATGGTGTAGGGGCCAAATCTATGGCCCATTTGGCCACTCGGCCCGAAGCATCTCGGCTTCCAATGATCTCGGAAAGTGGAGCAGTGCAGACAACAGTGATTGGGTGCTCTTGAAAGTATGGCTTCAGCTTCTTGGCGACGAAGTGCACGCCGTAGCACATCTTCTGATAGTGGGGGTAGTTCTTCTTGGAGGCAGACAACACTTCGCTCAGGTAATGCACCGGCCTCTGGACTGGTAGTGATTTGTCGTCTTCTTTGCGCTCCACAACTATGACTGTGCTGACCACTCGGCTGGTGGTGGCGATGTAGAGAAGCATGGGCTCCTTAGCAATCGGAGCCGCCAGGACAGGCGGAGTGGTTAACATCTTCTTGAGCTGGAGAAAAGCTTCGTCCGCCTTATCATTCCACTCGAAAAAAGTGATCTTCTTCATGAGCTGGTACAGGGGAAGAGCCTTCTCGCCCAGCCGACTGATGAAACGGCTGATGGATGCCAAGCAGCCGGTGAATTTTTGCACATCCAGCAGTCGGGTGGGTACCTCCATCCTCTCGATGGCCTTGATCTTCACAGGGTTGCATTCTATGCTGCGCTCTGAGACCAGAAAGCTAAGGAGCTAGCCGGCTGGTACTCCAAAGATGCATTTTTCCGGGTTGAGCTTGATCTGAAAGCGGCGCAAGTTTTCAAAGGTTTCCTTGAGGTCTTCTAGCATAGTGACACGCTTCTCCGTCTTCACCACAATGTCGTCTACATAGATGTGGGCATTTCTGCCAAGTTGCTTGAGGAGGCACTTCTGCATGCAACGCTGAAACGTGGCACCGGCATTTCTCAGGCCGAATGTCATGGTTAGGTAGAAGAAGTCTCTGAATGGTGTGATGAAGGCGGTCTTCAGGCGGTCTGCCGGGTCCAACTTGATCTGGTGGTATCCTGAGTAGGCATCCAGAAAACTCAACACCTCCCATCCGGCTGTGGAGTCTATCACTTGGTCGATTCTTGGCAAGGCAAATGGATCTTTGGGGCAAGCTTTGTTGAGGCTGGTGTAATCAATACACATGTGCCACTACTTATTCTTCTTTAGTACAAGGACTGGGTTGGCTAACCACTCTGGGAAGAACACTTCCATAATGAAGCCGGATGCCAACAGACGGGCGATCTCTTCTCCAACGATTCTTCTCTTCTCTTCCGACAGTCGGCGGAGGGGTTGCTTGACCGTCTTGGCATCTCTTCTGACATGTAGCTTGTGCTCGGCGAAATCCTTCGAGACACCCGGCATGTCTTTGGGAGACCATGCAAAAATGTCCCGATTCTCACGGAGGAAATCGACGAGCTCGCTTTCCTATTTGCTGTCAAGGTTTGCACCTATGACAGCGTACCTCTCTATGTGCTCTGGGTCCAACGGTATCTTCTTTGTCTCCTTGGCCGGCTTGAAGGATCCTTCGGCTTCCGACTCCTTGGGATCGTGGGACATGTCCGGCTGCTTGCCGGCCATGGCCACAACCCGGTCAAGGAGCCGCTTCTTGACAGCGATCACAAGGGACTCGGCCAACCGGCTGCTGGCGGCCACGCAGTCGGACGACTTCTGATAATCTCCGGAGATGGTAATGATTCCCTTGGCGCTTGGCATCTTCATCTTGAGGTAGGCATAGTGTGGTACTGCCATGAACTTGGCCAAGGCAAGTCGGCCAAGCAGTGCGTGGTACGGGCTCTCCAAGTCAACTGCCTCAAACCAGATGGGCTCTCGGCAGAAATGGTCTTTGTATCCGAAGAGGATGTCTATCTTGATCTTGCCGATTGCTGAGTGAGAAAGGCCAGGAACTATGCCATGGAAGACAGTCCGACTGGGCAGAAGGTGCTTGGTTTTGATCTTCAATTTCTCCATGGTGTCGCGGTACAGGATGTTGATGTTGCTGCCGCCATCTATCAAGATTTGGGAGAAACAAGCAGCTCGCCTCTCTGTAGCAAAGGTTGCTTCCAAGACCAAAGCATAAGAACCCGGAGAAGGCATTACTTCCGGGTGGTCAGCTTGGCTCCAACTGATTCGCTTCTTCGACCAGTGCATGAACTCTGGGGCTTCAATGGCTACATCATTCACATCTCGGGACTGTTGGCTCCGGCTGCGCCGGTCATTGGCCACACTTGTGAAAACAACATATGCTCCGTGTTCTTCAGGGAATTTGTCTTGAATGGCGTCGACCGCTGGGCGGACCGCCGGCTGCTGAGGAGGCGGGGGAGGCTGGCCAGCAGGCGGCAGGGGTACCAGCCCTTCGCCTTTGGAGATTCGCGTGAGCCAGTGACACTTCCGGGCAGTGTGGTTGGACGGCTTCGCGCCGCTGTGGAATTTGCAGGGAGCATCGAGGGTCTGCTCATAGGAGAAGGCGGGCAGCCAATTCAACTTGTCGCCTTTTTAACGCTTGGGCTGGGGCTGCCCTTCTGGCTACTGATCTTCAACTGTGGCCACTTGCCGGCTGGTGGAAGCCGGCATCGGGGCTTTGCGCTTGTTGTCATTCTGCTGTTGGCGCCGATTGGTATCACTAGCCGGAGTCTGAGGAGCCTGAGGAGCCACCTTGCCGGTCGCGTCAACTTGAATCTCCGTCTTCATGGCGGAGTCGGCCATGGCATACTTGTCTGCTATGATCAGCAGCTCGTCGAGGGTCGCCAATTCATCGCAGAGGAGCCTGTGCTTGAGCAGAGTGCCTTCTCTACACCCGGCTGTAAAGTACTCAATAGCCTGCACCTCATGCATGCCCTCGCAAGAGTTGCGCAGCTCGGCCCAGTGCGTGAGGTAGTTGCAAGTCGACTCGTTGGGACCTTGGACGCACAAGGAGAGCTGGCGAGGCTTGGGCGGCCGCTAGTACATGCTGGTGAAGTTGCGGACGAAGGCTTTAGTAAAATCGACCTAGGTGTTGATGCTGCGGGGCTTCAGGCTGTTCAGCCATGTCCGGGCGATGCCCTGGAGCATGAGTGGAACATACTTCATGGCAACGCGCTTGTTGCCGTTCACAATGCTGACGGCGGTGGAGCAGTCAACCAGCCAGTCTTCCGGCTTCACGGAGCCGGTGTACTTGGGCGTATCTCTTGGGAGCGTGAACCCTTTGGGGAAAGGCTCGTCACGGATGTGGGGGGCGACATAGCGCGGCCCAACGCGTCTTTTTCTTCTAGCACCAGGGATCGGTTGAGGCGGCCGATCCGGTGGCGGGCATCATTCTCTCTGATTCCTTCTCGGGGGCCTAGCCGGCCACCGAGACTCAGATCATCAACAGGCGGCAGGGATCCGTGTCTTTCTCTGCGTGGGGGAGGCCGGTAGTCGCCTGGTTGTTCCACCGCTCGCGGGCGGCCGTCTTGGTCGCGCTCGATGGTGATGTGCGTCCAGCTGCAACTGGCAGCCGGCTCCTTGTCTCGTCGTCCATGATCGCCGCCAGTCGGTGTCTGGGATGTCGCGCCATGCTCCTGGCGGGGAGGCGGGTCGTCGTTCCGCCGATTGAGTTCCTCAACGCGGCAGCCGGCTTCTTGCTGCTCGGTGGCCGCATCAATGAGCTGCTGGACGAGCTCCATCATGTGGTGACGCTCGTGGCCCTCGAGGTTGTCCAGCTCGCCTTCTGCAGCTTGGGCAGCTTGTATGTTCTCTCTGGGCGTGGCGTAGACGGGGCGATCGGCCCCGAACATGTTGGCAACGGTCGCGCCGCGCTGCCGGACCGTGCCGATGCTACTGGGTCCGCCAGGAGCCGGCGTGCCGCCAACGGCATGGTCCATTTCACGCTGGTGAGCCTCCGAAAGGCGTCTCATGCTGGCTAGCTTCTTGGAGCTCTCGACGATCTGGACGCGGCGGGCTTCCAGCGTCTCGGCGTCGGCGTCTTCTGCAAGGGGTGCAGACAGGTCTTGCAGTGCTGCCTCGAGCGGGTCTCGGGCACCGTTACCGGGAACTCCATCGTGGCTTATGACGAGCACCTCCGTCACGATGTTGTCACCGCTGTCGGCGCGGGGGAGAGGATCATCAATGAATACCACGTTGGTAGGGAATGCGTCGAGCGATGCCGTGTCGGAGTTGATGAGCATTGGGTCGGTGGATCCAACCGACTCCAAGTCGATGATCGGCTCGTCGGCGACGTGGAGCTGGTCGAGGAAGCTGACGAGGTAGCTCTTGGGCTCATCAGCGCCTGTGTCAGATGCAGGCTCGTCGGAGAGGCGGATCTCGCCAACAAGGTCAGCGAGGCAGCTTGCCGCATAGGCGACCTTCGCGCCAAGCAACGCGTCGGCGCAAACACCATCCAGCGTGCCTGGCTGGCTGTACTCGGTAGGGAGGAAGAGGGTTCCCGTCCAGAACAGATCTCCGGACGACAGTGCACCTCGCCCCACGGTGGGCGCCAAATGTCGGGGGTTGGGTGCGACATATGCCAAAGGATGGCTTATCATGGTGGGAGCGAGTAGAACGTCGCCAATGCCCGGAAGTGGGATGAGGCGTAGACACGAACGCTGGCGTACTTTACCCAGGTTCGTGGCTCTCCTAGGAGATAATACCCCTAGTCCTGCTCTGCGGGGTCTCCGCATGATCACTAAGGCACTAGCGAGTACAATGGTGCTCCTCGAGCTGTACGCTAGAGGTAGGAGAAAGCAGGGCTAGCTCTCTCCTCTCTCTATGTTTGTGTCTAGGTCTAACAGGTTGAGAACCCTTTGCATGGGTGCCCTGGGGGGCTCCTATAGGCCTACCCCCAGGGGTACAATGGTAATCCAGTCGGGTGTAGGACTCGGCCGTCAGTGCCTCTGGTTGCCGGCTTCTCCACCGGCTGCTAGGGCCCGCCGCCTGGCGGGCCCCGTCGACCGGTCTGGTACGGGGCCGACAGGCTGCTCCCGCCACTCACGGGTTCTGCCGGCTGCTTGTTACTGTAGCCATAATGCTAATGACGAAAGCTTGGTCGAGGAGGCGTGGCTACAGTCCCACCGTCTGGTGGGAGATCACTGTAGCCACTCTGTGTCTCATCTGGTTAATGGTGCACGGACTCAGAGGAAGGAGTGGGCTGTCTGCTATAGGCCGGCCTCCCTCGGGTCCGACTGGTCAGACTCCGCCGTCTTCCGGGCTCTTGCTGCCTGGTAGGGCCCGCCACCTGTAGGTCGTACCTACAGGCCGTCATGGGAGCAGGGCTCCGCCTGACATGCGTGACGTCAAGGGTGGAGTGGCAACAGTGCCGCACCGTGCGGAGATCTCTGCCTGTACGGGGCACTGTGGCCGCGCCGTGCCCTGGATATGGGGATGATGGGCTACACTGTAGCCACATCATGTCTTGTCTTCTTAATGGGGGCGCAGACTTCGTGGGCGTCGTGGGCTGATGTCTACTACACAACTTTCTTTTTGTAGACGTTGTTGGGCCTCCAAGTTTAGAGGTTTGTAGGACAGTAGCAAATTTCCCTCAAGTGGATGACCTAAGGTTTATCAATCCGTAGGAGGCATAGGATGAAGATGGTCTCTCTCAAGCAACCCTGCAACCAAATAACAAAGAGTCTCTTGTGTCCCCAACACACCCAATACAATGGTAAATTGTATAGGTGCACTAGTTCGCCGAAGAGATGGTGATACAAGTGGTATATGGATAGTAGATAAAGGTTTTTGTAATCTGAAAATATAAAAACACCAAGGTAACTAATGGTAAAAGTGAGCACAAACAATATTGCAATGCTAGGAAACAAGGCCTAGGGTTCATACTTTGACTAGTGTAAGTTCTCTCAACAATAATAACATAATTGGATCATATAACTATCCCTGAACATGCAACAAAGAGTCACTCCAAAGTCACTAGTAGCGGAGAACAAACGAAGAGATTATGGTAGGGTATGAAACCACCTCAAAGTTATTCTTTCCAATCAATACGTTGGGCTATTCCTATAAGTGTCACAAACAGGCCTAGAGTTCGTACTAGAATAACACCTTAAGACACAAATCAACCAAAACCCTAATGTCACCTAGATACTCCAATGTCACCTCAAGTATCCGTGGGTATGATTATACGATATGCATCACACAATCTCAAATTCGTCTATTCAACCAACACATAGAACCTCAAAGAGTGACCCAAAGTTTCTACCGGAGAATCAAGATGAAAACGTGTGCCAGCCCCTTTGCATAAGTTCATGGACGGAACCCGCAAGTTGGTCACCAATACATACATCAAGTGAATCACGTGATATCCCATTGTCACCACAGATACGCATGGCAAGACATACATCAAGTGTTCTCAAATCATTAAAGACTCAATCCGATAAGATTACTTCAAGGGGAAAACTCAATCCATTACAAGAGAGTAGAGGGGGAGGAGAAACATAAGATCCAACTATAATAGCAAAGCTCGCGATACATCAAGATCGTGCCAAATCAAGAACACGAGAGAGAGAGAGAGAGATCAAACACATAGCTACTGGTACATACCCTCAGCCCCGAGGGAGAACTACTCCCTCCTCGTCATGGAGAGCACCGGGATGATGAAGATGGCCACCGGAGAGGGATTCCCCCTCTGGCAGGGTGCCGGAACGGGTCTAGATTGGCTTTCGGTGGCTACGGAGGCTTCTGGTGGCGGAACTCCCGATCTATTGTGCTCCCTGATAGTTTTAGGGTATATGGATATATATACACGGAAGAAATACATCAGGGGAGCCACGAGAGGCCCATGAGGGTGGAGGGCGCGCCCAGGGGGGTGGGCGCGCCCCCTACCTCGTGGCTTCCTCGTTGCTTCCCTTACATACACTCCAAGTCTTCTGGGTTGCTTCCGTTCCAAAAATAAGTTTCGTGAAGTTTCAGGTCAATTGGACTCCGTTTGCTATTCCTTTTCTTCGAAACCCTAAAATAGGCAAAAAAAATATAAACTGACACTGGGCTCTGGTTAATAGGTTAGTCCCAAAAATAATATAAAAGTGTCTAATAAAGCCCATAAACATCCAAAAACAGATAATATAATACCAAGGAACAATCAAAAATTATAGATACGTTGGAGACGTATCAACATCCCCAAGCTTAATTCCTGCTCGTCCTCGAGTAGGTAAATGATAAAAACAGAATTTTTGATGTGGAATGCTACCTAACATATTCATCATGTATTTCTCTTTATTGTAGCAAGAATATTCAGATCCATAAGATTCAAGACAAAATTTTAATACTGACATAAAAATAATAATACTTCAAGCATACTAACCAAGCAATCATATCTTCTCAAAATTACATGGCCAAAGAAAGTTATCCCTACAAAATCATATAGTCTGGCTATGCTCCATATTCACCACACAACGTATTTAAATCATGCACAACCCCGATGACAAGCCAAGCAATTGTTTCATACTTTTGATGTTCTCAAACTTTTTCAACTTCACGCAATACATGAGCGTGAGACATGGACATAGCACTATATGTGGAATAGAAGGGTGGTTGTGGAGAAGGCAAAAAGGGAGAAGATAGTCTCACATCAACTAGGCATATCAACGGGCTATGGAGATGCCCATCAATAGATATCAATGTGAGTGAGTAGGGATTGCCATGCAACGGATGCACTAGAGCTATAAATGTATGAAAGTTCAACAAAAGAAACTAGTGGGTGTGCATCCAACTCGCTTGCTCACGAAGACCTAGGGCATTTTGAGGAAGCCCATCATTGGAATATACAAGCCAAGTTCTATAATGAAAGATTCCCACTAGTATATGAAAGTGACGAAATGAGAGACTCTCTATCATGAATATCATGGTGCTACTTTGAAGCACAAGTGTGGTAAAGGATAGTAACATTTTCCCTTCTCTCTTTTTCTCTCATTATTTTTATTTGGGCCTTTCTCTTTTTTTTATGGCCTCTTTTTTTATTTGGGCTTCTTTGGCCTCTTTTATTTATTTATTTATTTTCGTCCAGAGTCTCATCCCAACTTGTGGGGGAATCATGGTCTCCATCATCCTTTCCTCACTTGGTACAATGCTCTAATAATGATGATCATCACAATTTTATTTACTTACAACTCAAGAATTACAACTCGATTCTTAGAACAAAATATGACTCTATATGAATGCCTCCGGCGGTGTACCGGGATGTGCAATGACTCATGAGTGACATGTATGAAAGAATTATGAACGGTGGCTTTGCCCCAAATACAATGTCAACTACATGATCATGCAAAGCAATATGACGATGATGGAGCGTGTCATAATAAACGGAACGGTGGAAAGTTGCATGGAAATATATCTCGGAATGGCTATGGAAATGCCATAATAGGTAGGTATGGTGGCTGTTTTGAGGAAGGTATATGGTGGGTTTATGATACCGGCGAAAGGTGCACGGTATTAGAAAGGCTAGCAATGGTGGAAGGGTGAGAGTGCGTATAATCCATGGACTCAACATTAGTCATACAGAACTCACATACTTATTGAAATATTAGTTATCAAAACAAAATACTACGCGCATGCTCCTAGGGGGATAGATTGGTAGGAAAATACCATCGCTCGTCCCCGACCACCACTCATAAGGAAGACAATCAATAAATAAATCATGCTCCGACTTCACCACATAACGGTTCACCATACGGGCATGCTATGGGAATCACAAACTTTAACACAAGTATCTCTCAAATTCACAACTACTCAACTAGCATGACTCTAATATTACCATCTTCATATCTCAAAACAATCATCAAGTATCAAACTTCTCATAGTATTCAATGCACTTTATATGAATTTTTTATTATATCCCTCTTGGATGCCCATCAAATTAGGACTAAATTCATAACCAAAGCAAACTACCATGCTGTTCTAAAGACTCTCAAAATAATATAAGTGAAGCATGAGATTTCATCTATTTCTACAAAATAAGACCACCACCGTTGCTCTAAAAAGATATAAGTGAAGCACTAGAGCAACAACAAACTACTCCGAAAGATATAAGTGTAGATCAATGAGTAGTCGAACAATTATGCAACTATATGAAAACTCTTTAACATTTAATAATTTCAGATCTTGGTATTTTATTCAAACAGCAAGCAAACAAAATAAAATGACGCTCCAAGCAAAACACATATCATGTGGCGAATAAAAATATAGCTCCAAGTAAAGTTACCGATGAACGGAGACGAAAGAGGGGATGGCTTCCGGGGGATCCCCAAGCTTAGGCTATTGGTTGTCCTTGAATATTTCCTTGGGGTGACTTGTGCATCCCCAATCTTAGGCTCTTGCCTCTCCTTATTCCATAATCCATCGAATCTTTACCCAAAATATGAAAACTTCACAACACAAAACTTACCAGAAAACTCGTAAGCTCCGTTAGCGAAAGAAAACAAATCACCACTTCAAGGTACTGTAATGAACTCATTCTTTATTTATATTGGTGTTAAACCTACTGTATTTCAACTTCTCTATGGTTTATAAATTATTTTACTAGCCATAGATTCATCAAAATAAGCAAACAACACACGAAAAACAGAATCTGTCAGAAACAGAACAGTCTGTAGTAATCTGTATCAAATGTATACTTCTGGAACTCATAAAATTCTCAAATAAATTGGTGGACTTGAGTAATTTGTCTACTAATCATCTTCAAAAATAATTAACTAAATAGCACTCTCCAATAAAAATGGCAGCAATTCTTGTGAGCGCTAAAGTTTCTTTTTTTTACAGCATGATCGCAAAGACTTTCCCCAAGTCTTCCCAAAGGTTCTACTTGGAACAAACACTAATTAAAATCATAAAAACTTAATAATAACAGAGGATAGATAAATTATTTATTACTAAACATGAGCAAAAAGCAAGGAACAAAAATAAATTTGGGTTGCCTCCCAACAAGCGCTATCGTTTAATGCCCCTAGCTAGGCATGATGATTTCAACGATGCTCACATAAAAGATAAGAATTGTAATAGAAAGAGAGCATCTTGAAGAATATGACTAGCACATTTAAGTATAACCCACTTCCTATGCATAGGTATTTTGTGAGCAAACAACTGGTGGGAACAATAATCAACTAGCATAGGAGGGCAAAACAAGCATAACTTCAAAACTTTAAGCACATAGAGAGGAAACTTGATATTATTGCAATTCCTACAAGCATATATTCCTCCCTCATAATAATTTTCAGTAGAATCATGAATGAATTCAACAATATAACCAGCACCTAAAGCATTCTTTTCATGATCTACAAGCATAGAAATTTTATTACTCTCCACATAAGCAAAATTCTTCTCATTCTGAATAGTGGGAGTATCATAAGAAACTCGAATACTATAAACTGTTTCCACATTAAAAGAGTAATGTTCAGAAAAGGGGTAATCATAATCATGACAAGTTTTATAAATATAATCACTACTTTTTATAGCATAAGTATCATCACAATAATCATCATAAATAGGAGGCATGCTATCATCATTATAAATTTGCATATCAAAACTTGGGAGACTAAAAATATCATCTTCATTAAACGTAGCATCCCCAAGCTTGGGATAAACATTAATTGCAGCAAATATATTCTCAAAAACATCATCTTCATCAAACATAGCATCCCCAAGCTTGGGCCTTTTCATATCATAAGCATAATCACTCTCATCATTAATAGTATAGATAGCACCAATAGTATAGCAATTATCATATTCTTCCAAGCAAGTGCCAAAAAGATTTTCAAGATCATAAGAAGTATCATTATCTTCCCAATCATAATCATCACAACAAGCAATAGGCATAACGAGATCATCATCAAGTGCATCATCTTCCACAATTATATTTTCATGAGGCACAACAATAATAGGAGCAACATTATTTGGGACAGATATCTTCTTACCTCTCTTCCTTTTTCTTTTCTTCTTCTTCACCACATCATGTGTGGGTTTAATCCTCTTTTTGGAGCTCCTTATTAATGAGATTGGTTGAATAGGAGGCTCCTCCTCGTTACCTGATTCATCATAAGAAATAATAGGAGGGTATTGGTAAGTCTCTTCCCTTTCATTAGTATTCTCTTCATCTTCTATTTGTTTTCTTTTCTTTATGTAGTTGGAAATATAAATAATTTCAATACAATTCACTGCACAATACATATAAATTTCCTCTAGATCAAAACCAAGAAGTTTATAACGGGCAAATTCTGGAAGATGCCCAGTTATATGTTTCATTTCTTCACAACCCATAAGCAAGCTAAGTTCATTATAATGTGCTAGGGAAATCAACTCATCACAATTTTTGGACATGATTAGATCATGAAACAATTTGCATCGGATAGCTAAATGACCCTGTTCATTGCAAAGTCCACAAGTACGGCCTGACAAAGCTATGAACCTAGGGTAGGGTCATGGACCTGCCCTAACTGCCCTACCCAAGGACATCTCTAGAAGAAATCACCTTTCAATCGACTTGAAGGTGTCCCACTCGACAGACTCGAAGACACTCGACCAAGAAGCAATCACTCGACCAAGACCCAACCACTCGACGGCCAGGAGACCTAAAGGCGCCCCGCACTCTAACGGTCAGTCATTAAGTAGCTTTTATGATCATCATAGCACTTTATTACTAGCGTTACCAGAAACGCCCTGCCTTAATGCACATTGAACCCTTCGTAACATGGGCTGGCCGGGGTCCTGGCGCACTCTATATAAGCCACCCCCCTCCTCCGCGACAAGGGTTCGCACCTCTGTAACTCATACACACATAATCCAGTCGACCGCCTCCGGGCTCCGAGACATAGGGATTTTACTTCCTCCGAGAAGGGCCCGAACTCGTAAACCTTGCGTCCTTACAACCTCTCCATAGCTAAGACCTCACCTCTCCATACTTACCCCCTACATTACTGTCAGAGTTAGAACCACGACAGTTGGCGCCCACCGTGGGGCCGGTGTTTTAGTGTTTTGTTGGAGGAGTTGTGATCTTTTCCGACCCGAATCATCATGGTTTTTGACGGAGTTTTGGTGGAGGGCCGCGAGATCCGTCTCGGCGTGCTCACGTTCATCGCCGACGGCTCCGCCTGGCTTTAGGAGGCTCCGCTCGACGTGGACGCACTCCCTGTCCGCGGGGCAACGCACTTTCGCGCGTGCGTCCGCGGTGTTCTCCTGCGGCAACTGTCGACCCCTCACCGGTCGACTCCTGTGCTGTCCTCCCTCCCTGTTTCCCGCCGGCGCAAGCGCTCCAGTCGGTCGAGACTTCAGCGGTGGGTGAGACACGCGGTGGCCCGTCAGTCGGCCATCCCTCAAGTCACAGCGATCGAGCCCGACGGATCCCTCTACGGCCTGATCGACCTGTCGACTGGCTCCGAAGAGACTGCATCCGAGTGCGACAGCAGCGATCCGGCGGCGGAGGTTCTGATGGTCGATGGACCGCCCAGTCCCCCCGGTTTTACCCGCACTGACGGAGGCGCAGGAGGAGGCGACCCGTCGCGTCCCCTTGAGGAGTATCTTCCCGAGCCTCTCACGTCGCTGCAGAGAGAAGAACTTCGCCGCCGGAATATGGATGCACTGCACACTCCTATCGTTGGAGAAACCCCCGAAGCTTGTGCCTTGGAGGATGCGCGCCTGGCAAACTTGGCTGAGCGCACTCGACTGGAGAACCTCCAGTGAGCACTCGACGAGCGGGTGCGACAACGGGTTCCCGAATCTAGTCGACGTCAGCTCTTCCCGCCCCCGCAGGTATATCGGACTCCGATTCAGAATTTAGCAGCTACAGCCCGTATAGCGGAGTCGATTCAGCCTTCCCAGTCGGAGGCTGGCAGAGGCTTGCTGCAGATCAGAGCGTTACTCCGGGCAGCAGGAGATCAGAATTCCGCTGTTTCTCAGTCGCGGAACAGAATTCATAGCAGATCCGTTGCTGCGGACACGGTCCAGTCGGCTCACAGCCCTAGATCGCCCCCGAGGCGTGAGGGACGTGGAGACCGGCGTGACCAGTATGGGAACCATGAGCAGTATGATCACCGAGTCGATCGTGACGGTCGACGTCGAGTGCCCACGCCTCCCTCGAGGAGCGGGTCGTATGTGCCTCGCCAGCAGGATGGCAGGCGCCCTCATAGTGGTGGGCGAAGGATTCCAGTCGACCCCAGAGGGCCAGGCTTTGACACGAGATCCATCCTCGTCCAAGGTCTGGTCGACAGGAACAGGGCTCACCGAGAAGGCCACGACAGAGATGCGCCTGCCAGCAGCAGAGTACATGTTTCGGGGCCAGAGTGCTTTAGTAGAGCCATCAGGGCTGCTGTGATTCGTCCCAATTTCAGGTTGGCGACTGGAGTCAGTAAGTTCACTGGCGAGTCCAAGCCTGATACTTGTCTTGAGGACTACCGACTGGCCGTCCAGATTGGCGGCGGCAATGATGAAGTGGCCATGAAGCACCTGCCTCTCATGTTGGAGGGCTCGGCCAGAGCGTGGCTAAACCAATTAGCACCTAGCAGCATTTACACTTGGGAAGATCTCTCCCGAGTGTTCGTCACCACATTTGAGGGCACATGCAAGCGACCAGCAGGACTGACGGAACTGCGGTCTTTTGTGCAGAAGCCGAATGAAACTTTGAGGGATTACATCCAGAGATGGATCACGTCACATCACTCGGTGGAAAATGTGCCTGACCACCAAGTAGTTTGTGCCTTCAAGGAAGGCGTCAAGTACAGAGAGCTAAATTTGAAATTCAGTCGAACCGGAGACATGTCCCTGAATCGGATGATGGAGATTGCCACCAAGTACGCTAATGGTGAAGACGAGGATCGACTCAGAAGTGGCAAGCTCAAGTCAGTCGCCCAAGAAACTGGAGGCAATTCCAATCGGAAGCAGAAGCGGAAGGCCGAGCCAGCGGCTCCCAGGGAAGCTTTAGCTTTGGCCCAAGGAAAGTCTAAAGGGAAATCTAAAGGGCCTTGGAACCCCAAAAAGGTTAAAGACCAGGAGGGAAATGATGTGTTGGACTTACCGTGTCTCGTCCACACGAAGAAAGATGAAGAGGGTAATTTTATTTACCCGAAACGTACCACTAGGCAGTGTCGACTCTTGATCCAGCAGTTCCAGGACAAGCAGCCCAAGGGAAAGGAAAAGGAGTCAGACAAGGTCGAGGACAAAGAGGACAGTGATGACGGATACCCTCAAGTCAATTCCACCCTGATGATTTTTGCTGATGTTGAGAGCAAAAGTCGACTGAAAGTTATTAACCGAGAGGTGAATATGGTCGCTCCGGCGACACCTAGTTACCTGAAATGGTCTCAGACTGCCATAACATTCGACCAGTCCAACCACCCAACACACATCGCCACCCTTGGGAGGCAAGCTTTGGTGGTCGACCCAGTTGTTGAAGGCACTCGACTGAACAAAGTCCTGATGGATGGTGGCAGTGGTTTGAACATATTATACGCCGAGACGTTGAAGGGGATGGGCATTCCGATGTCCAGACTCAGTGCCAGCAACATGAGCTTCCATGGAGTCATTCCTGGGAAGAAGGCTGAATCACTCAGCCAGATTGCTCTTGATGTGGTTTTCGGTGATTCCAAGAATTACCGCAAAGAAAAGTTGACATTTGAAGTTGTAGACTTCCAGAGTGCCTATCATGCTATTTTGGGCAGGCCGGCTTATGCACGCTTCATGGCCCGACCATGTTACGTGTATCTCAAATTGAAGATGCCTGGCCCCAAAGGTGTGATCACCATTACGGGCAATCGGAAGAAAGCGGAAGAATGTTTTCAGAAGGATTCGAAGATCGCCGACGCACAGATGGCAGTGGTGGAGTTGCAGGAATACCAGAAGACTGCAGACCCGAGTGATCTGTTGCGAGCCAAGAAGCCCGCTACAGAGTCAGCTTTCCAGTCGACTGGCGACACGAAGACAGCTCACATCCACCCGACCGACCCCAGCGCCGCCCCAACTCATATCTCCACAACACTTGACTCCAAATAGGAAGAAGCGCTCGTCCAGTTCCTCCGTGAGAACTGGGACATCTTCGCATGGAAGCCTTCCGACATGCCTGGTGTTCCCAGGGAGCTAGCTGAGCATCGCCTGAGAGTCGACTCAAAAGTAAAACCTGTCAAGGAACATCTTCAACGGTCCGCCGTCCAAAAGAGAAAAGCTATTGGCGAAGAGGTGGCTCGGCTCTTAGCAGCGGAGTTCATCCGGGAAATCTACCACTCCGAGTGGCTCGCCAACGTTGTCATGGTCCCCAAAAAGGACAGGTCACTTTGCATGTGCATTGACTTTAAACATATCAATCAGGCCTGCCCGAAAGATCATTTTCCTCTCCCCCGCATCGACCAGATAGTCGACTCGACTGCGGGATGTGAGCGACTGTCTTTCTTAGACGCCTATTCCGGGTACCATCAGATCCGTCTGTATGGACCTGACGAGATCAAGACAGCTTTCATCACTCCATTCGGGTGCTTCTGTTATGTTACCATGCCGTTCGGCCTCAAGAATGCCGGAGCCACATTCATGAGGATGATTCAGAAGTGTTTACTCACTCAAATCAGTCGGAACATGGAAGCATACATGGATGATATTGTGGTCAAGTCACGGAAGGGTTCCGACCTGCTGACTGACCTTGCTAAAACCTTTGCCAACCTCAGGAGGTATGATATCAAGCTTAATCCATCAAATTGTACATTCGGAGTCCCTAGCGGAAAGTTACTCGGTTTTCTCGTTTCCGAACAGGGAATCAACGCCAATCCAGAAAAAGTTGGCACTATACTCCGAATGAAAAGCCCTGTGCGAGTGCACGACGTCCAGAAGCTTACTGGTTGTTTGGCTGCCCTAAGTCGATTCATATCTCGTCTCGGTGAAAAGGCATTACCTCTTTACCGATTGATGAAGAAGTCGGACAAGTTCCAGTGGACTCCCGAAGCTGATGCAGCGTTTGCAGAGCTCAAAGCTCTGCTCTCCACCCAGCCGGTGCTTGCTGCCCCAATCAGCAAAGAGCCTTTGCTGCTTTACATTGCAGCCACAGGACAAGTCGTCAGTACGGTACTTACGGTCGAGCGGGAAGAAGAAGGGAAAACCTTCAAAGTTCAGCGCCTAGTATATTATATTTCTGAAGTCCTGACCCCATCGAAGCAAAGTATCCTCACTATCAGAAGCTTGTATATGGGATTTATATGACCACCAAGAAAGTTGCTCACTACTTCTCTGATCATTCCATTACAGTCATCAGCGACGCTCCATTATCAGAGATCCTGCATAACAGGGATGCAACTGGTCGAGTGGCAAAAGGGGCGATTGAACTCCTTCCCCTTGATATCAAGTTTGAGGCAAAGAAAGCTATCAAGTCCCAAGCAATCGCAGATTTCGTCGCCGAATGGATTGAACAGCAGCTGCCGACTCAGATTCACTCGGAGCATTGGACTATGTTCTTCGACGGCTCCAAGATGCTGAGTGGTTCCGGTGCCGGAGTGGTGTTGGTCTCCCCTAGAGGAGATAAACTCAGATATGTTCTTCAAATCCATTTTGATTCCTCCAATAACGAGGCAGAATATGAAGCACTTTTATATGGGTTGCGCATGGCCATCTCACTCGGCGTCCGTCGCCTCATGGTCTATGGCGACTCAGATTTGGTGGTTAATCAGGTGATGAAGGAGTGGGATGTCAGAAGTCCAGCCATGACTGGTTATTGCAATGCAGTGAGAAAGCTAGAGAAGAAATTCGAGGGGTTAGAGCTTCATCACATACCCCGACTGAAAAATCAAGCAGCTGATGATTTGGCAAAAATAGGTTCCAAAAGAGAAGCAATTCCCAGCAATGTGTTTTTGGAGCACATTCACACACCATCAGTCCAGGAGGATCCCTTCACGAAAGAGGCCCCGCAGCCAAAGAGCGCCACGGATCCGACTGAAGTTGAAGTTCCAGCTGTGGTCGATCTGATAATGGAAGTGCTGGTTACCACTCCCGTCTGGACAGAACCGTACATTGTGTACATCCAAGGAAAGAACTCCCAGAATACGAGGAAGAGGCTCGACAGATCGTCCATCGATCCAAGGCCTTTACAGTCATAAAGGGACAGTTATATAGGGAAAGCGCGACTGGGGTCGGCCAGAAGTGTATCACACCAGAAGAAGGTCAGATGATCCTTAACGATATCCACTCGGGGACCTGCGGTCATCATGCGTCCTCTCGGACCATTGTGGCTAAAGCATACCGAGCGGGGTTCTACTGGCCAAGGGCCAATGAGATGGCTAAAGAGATAGTCGACAAATGTGAAGGCTGTCAGTATTACTCCAATATGCCGCACAAGCCCGCGTCAGCCCTGAAAACCATTCCACTCGTCTGGCCCTTCGCTGTTTGGGGGCTGGACATCGTTGGTCCACTGAGAACAGGCAGGAGCGGCTTCACTCATGTGCTGGTAGCAGTCGACAAGTTCACCAAATGGATTGAAGCCAAGCCTATTAGGAATCTTGATGCTTGCACCGCTATCAGTTTCATCAGAGAGTTGATATTCAGATATGGAGTTCCGCACAGTATCATCACGGACAATGGGTCAAACTTCGACTCTGACGAGTTCAGAGCCTTTTGCGCCTCTCAGGGCACTCGGGTCGACTATGCTTCGGTCGCTCACCCCCAGTCGAATGGACAAGCAGAAAGGGAAAATGGCCTAATTCTCAAAGGACTGAAACCCCGATTGATGCGCGATCTCAAGCACGCAGAAGGTGCATGGGTCGACGAGCTCCCATCAGTCCTTTGGGGATTGAGGACAACCCCGAATCGATCGACCGCAAGAACCCCATTCTTTCTGGTCTACGGAGCCGAGGCAGTCTTACCGAGTGACCTGCTTCACAACGCTCCCAGAGTCGAGCTCTACTCAGAAGATGAAGCAGAACATGCCCGGTAGGACGCAATCGACCTCCTAGAAGAAGAAAGAGAAATGGCCCTGATCCGATCGACCATCTACCAGCAAGACTTGCGTCGATTCCATGCCAGAAGCGTGAAGAACCGAGCCTTCCAAGAAGGAGACTTAGTCCTTCGAGTGGATTAGCAGAAACCACACAAGCTTGCTCCTACTTGGTAAGGCCCCTTCATAGTCACCAGAGTCCTCCACAATGGAGCATACCACCTCTACAATGTCGATAGCCAGATTGATGAGCCACGAGCCTGGAATGCGAAGCTGCTCCGCCCCTTTTATACTTGAATTCTCACTCGGACGAGATGTAATAAGGAAAACTCCTGTAGTTTATTTATCAAAGACAAGAGCGTTATAATTTTCCTAGTGATTATTATTGTTTTTGTTTGCGTAAGAAATCCCCTAGTGGGTGTCTTAGTTGCGAATCCGCTTCGCCTAAGTTTGAAAAATCCTACCGAGTGGAGAGCAATCCTCCCACTCGGGGGCTTAGCTGCAGTCCAGTACTCGCCTAAGTTCTCCCACTCAGAGACTTAGTTGCAGTCAGGCACTCGCCTAAGTTTGAAAAATCCTACCGAGTGGAGAGCAATCCTCCCACTTGGGGGCTTAGCTGCAGTCCAGTACTCGCCTAAGTTCTCCCACTCAGAGACTTAGCTGCAGTCAGGCACTCGCCTAAGTTTGAAAAATCCTACCGAGTGGAGAGCAATCCTCCCACTCGGGGGCTTAGCTGCGGTCCAGTGCTCGCCTAAGTTCTCCCACCTAGAGACTTAGCTGCAGTCAGGCACTCGCCTAAGTTTGAAAAATCCTACCGAGTGGAGAGCAACCCTCCCACTCGGGGGTTTAGCTGCAGTCCAATACTCGCCTAAGTTCTCCCACCTAGAGACTTAGCTGCAGTCAAGCACTCGCCTAAGTTTGAAAAATCCTACCGAGTGGAGAGCAACCCTCCCACTCGGGGACTTAGCTGCAGTCCAGTACTCGCCTAAGTTCTCCCACCCAGAGACTTAGCTGCAGTCAGGCACTCGCCTAAGTTTGAAAAATCCTACTGAGTGGAGAGCAACCCTCCCACTCGGGGGCTTAGCTGCAGTCCAGTACTCGCCTAAGTTCTCCCACCTAGAGACTTAGCTGCAGTCAGGCACTCGCCTAAGTTTGAAAAATCCTACCGAGTGGAGAGCAACCCTCCCACTCGGGGGCTTAGCTGCAGTCCAGTACTCACCTAAGTTCTCCCACCTAGAGACTTAGCTGCAGTCAGGCACTCGCCTAAGTTTGAAAAATCCTACCGAGTGGAGAGCAACCCTCCCACTCGGGGGCTTAGCTGCAGTCCAGTACTCGCCTAAGTTCTCCCAAAAACATCTCAATCCTCAAGGACGACGAGGGGCAGGTCGACTGCCACCTTCTCCTGGAGAGCTTCGCCACAAATACAATGTGCGCTCCGTCCCACTCTGAAGTAACAGGGTGTGGGTCGACCGCCGCCCGCCCCTGGGGAGCTTTGCCACAAATACAAGGCATGGGTCGACTACTTCCCCCTCCTTCGGAGATGTGCTGCGAATACAGAAAGTTGTCTTGAATAAAGGTTGGGTTCACTCAGCAAGAGATTCATAAAGATATTCAACGGTAAACCAAGTTCAGATAAAATCCTAAAGGTTCTGGATCACAGATCGAGGTACTCGGGCATGCGACCCGAAAAAGTTTAACGGTTACAAAAACCACTCGGCATTCTGAGGCAAATTTAAGGTGGGACATAAGAGTTTGTTCACTCCGTGGGAGGAGGGCTGGCAGGCTCGACGAACTCATCCAGGTCGACGCCGTCGGCTATCCGAGCGGCTGCAGCGATGAAAGTCTCCATAAAGGTTCGGAAGTCATGCTTCTGGGTGTTGGCGACCTTGATTGCTGCCAGCTTGTCTTGTCGCACCTCCTTGCAGTGGACACGAACCAAGGACAGAGCCACATCAGCGCCGCACCGAGCAGAAGACTTCTTCCACTCCTGCACTCGGTCAGGGATTCCGTTAAGACGAGTCATCAGAGACTCGAGATCGTTTTGGAGCGTAGCCTCTCGCCAAAGTGCCGGGTCGATCCGTGAGATGGTGACCTTCAGTCGAGCCAAGTAGTCCACGGCACCGTCAATGCGAGATTCCAGTCGGAGCAAATTCATGGCAGCTCCATCTTTTACGGGAGAGTTGATTGGATCCAAACCTGGTTCAATCCGCCCAGTCTCCGCTTCAAAGTTCTAGCAAAACTCTGCATTCACGATCCAAGGATAAGTCAATTTTCATACACTGAGTCGACACAAAAAAAATCAGTCGGAACTAAATGTGCACCTTCAAGCTTGATATACAACTTCTTGGCAAGGCTCCTCAGGTAGCTCTCCAGATCGTCCCTCCTACGAGCAACGCCTTCCATCTTTTCGGTCAGGTTGAGGTTCTCCTTCTTCCAACGTGTGCACTCCCTGTTGGCTTCATTCAGAGCAGTCTTCAGCCTGGTATTCTCTTCTTCCAACTGGCCGACTGAAGCCAGCTTCTGTTCGGCCAGAGCGGTCCTGTCGTCAGCCTCCTTCTGGGCAGCAGACAAATCCTGATCCTTTTTCGCCAAAGCCTCTCTCAATTTTTCTGCAAAGAAATGATGATTGATTCAGAAATAGCAGAAGGGGGCTCGGGCCTAAAACTGACCAGTCGACAGACTTGTCTTACCGGCGGCGCCGTCTCTGACCATCTGCAGTTCTGTCCTGGCCAGCTCCAAGTCAAGTTTCAGTTGAATCTGCTGACTTTCCAAATCAGCGAAGTGAGCTCCAAGATCACAAGATTTCTGAAATCAAAGGGGAGAAATTATTCCACAGCAAAAAACAACAAATACTAAGACTATAGTCGACTGCCCGCAGTCCACCATAGTCTCGGGGACTACACCCAGTGGGTGCACTTTGCGTGCCCCCACCGGTTCTGATCCCACTCGACGGCCCGCCGGAATCGAGTAGTAAAAAAAAGAGAGAGACAAAGTAGAACTCAGACCACAGTCGACTGCCAGCAGTCGACCGCGGTCTCGGGGACTACACACAGTGGGTGCACTTTGCGTGCCCCCACCGGTTCTGATTCCACTCGACCGGATCGAGCGGAAGAAACAAACTACCAGTTCGGTTTTACTCGACAAAATACAAAGACTATGGTCGACTGCCAGCAGTCCGCCGTAGCCTCGGGGACTACACCCAGTGGGTGCACTCAGCGTGCCCCCACTAGTCCAAAAAATTCAATCGACACACCCAGTGGGTGTACAGATGAAAAGATTTTCGGAAAGAATCTTCAGATAGCATATCCTAACAGAACAAGCGGCGACCAACTAACCTGAACATTGCTCTGGAGAGCCGAGCTGGCATCATAGGCGGCTTGGCTGGTGTCCCGCACCGTCTTCATCATCTCCATCATAATGCCCGCCTGGTGTATGGCTTCCCTAGCAGCATTCACCTCGTCCTCCGGGACATGATGAGTTGCAAAAAGTGAAGGCGGGTCGACAGGGGCCTGAGCAGTCGAAGAAGAAGGCAAGGCGCTCGACAGGGGCTTCGCGAAGGTAACAGAACCCCGATTGACGTCACCAGTGTCCTGAACGACTGGTTCCACCCTCGGCGTCGACTGCAGCACCCCACTTACAGGAGCTCGCCTACTCTTCCTCGTCAAAGACCTCTCGGTCTCTTCATCATCATCAGGGAGGTCAATAATGTTGGGAGCTATACAAAGTTCAAATTGCCAAAATCACGTCACCCAATGATGCACGATGCAGTTGAATCGACCAAAGAAAGATAGTATGGCAGAAATCATACCAGGATTAGAAGTGACCTCATCCTCCATCACCTCATCATCATCCCTGTAAGCTGAGCTCCCGGAAGTGGCAGCGCTAACAATTCCAAAGCTCGTCTAGTTAAAACAAGAAAAATAAACAGCGTGGAGCGTCGAGTGAATACAAGGAGAAACACTCATGCGGAGGCGACAGGGATATCGATCTTGATCTTCGGCAGCGCCTTCCGAGTCTTTGGTTCTGCAACTTTGGGGTGCTTTGGCGCCTTCTCAGTCGTGGTTGGTGAAGAGATCCGAGGACGCTTCGAAGACTGACCAGCCTGAGCAGTCGCCATGGCGCGGGCACTCGGCCGATCCTGGTCAAGCTTGGATCGCCTCTCTATGCGAGGAGGTGGCTCGACTTCTTCCTCATCCCTCGAGTCGTCGCTTCCTCCATCCCCTTCACCATCGGAAGTCCACTCGCCACTTTCGCCACCACTCGCCTCGCCTTCCTGAGCTTGCTCTTGCTCCCCGTTGGGCATCGAATACATTTCAATAATGGCCTGAAAGAAAGCAGGGAGAACAAAGTCAGTCGACGCAATACAGACAGCTGCGCGAGTGAATTCAGATTACAAGCAAAAATCAGAATCAGACCTTCTCTCGTGCATGAGACTGGTCGAATGGAGGGACTCTCCTGGCTCCCCTGGGGTTGTCCTTGTTCCCGGTAATGCTCGACAGCCACTTCTCCAGCGTGTCGTCATCGACCTCCTCCGGATGGATCCGAGTGGAGTCTTCTAGACCCGAATACATCCACATCGGGTGGTCTCGGGCTTGGAGAGGCTGGATGCGCCGCTGAAGGAAGACCTCCGAGAGATCCATACCAGTGACCCCGTCACGAATGAGCTGGACCACTCGGTTGACCAACACCTTCACGTGCGCCTTCTCCTCCGGGAGCACCTTCAAAGGGGAGGGTTTTTCCACTCAGTCCATGGTAAAGGGAGGGAGGCCGGTCGATTGCCCTGGCGTCGACTGGTCTTTGCAGTAGAACCAGGTCGACTGCCATCCGCGAACTGAATCGAGAAGAATCATGGCTGGAAAGGAGCTTTTTCCCCTCGTCTGGATGCCAAGACCCCCACACATCTGGATCACTTGGGTCCTCTCATCACTCGGATTAGCCTTTTTCACTGTCTGGGAGCGACAAGTGAAGATATGCTTGAAAAGACCCCAGTGAGGTCGACAACCCAAGAAGTTCTCACACAAGGAAATGAACGCGGCAAGATAAATGATTGAGTTGGGGGTAAAATGGTGGAGTTAAGCCCCAGAGAAGTTCAGAAACCCTCGGAAGAAAGGATGAGGGGGCAAGGAAAACCCACGGTCGACGTGGTGGCAAGAAGAACGTGCTCACCCTCCCTGTGTTGCGGCTCGGATTCCTTCCCCGAAAGCCGCGCCGAGTCGCAGGGGATCAGCCCTCCCTCGGCCAGGTCGTCGAGGTCCTCTTGGGAGATCCTCGAGTGGATCCAGTCGCCCTGGATCCAACCCCTCGGCAGGCCAGTCTGCGAAGAAGATCCGCCCCGGCTCGTCGCCTTCCGCTTTGATTTCGCCGTCGCCTTCTTCGCCCGCTGCAGAGCCGCTGTCCTCTCCTTCACCATTGTCGCCGACGAGACGCGTGCGGTGCGGTGGCGCTAGGGCGAGAGCGAGCGCAGCAGAGAGGCGTGAGGAGGAGAAGAAGTAATGGGGCGCACTGTTCGGGGGACTCCGGTCCAACACCTTATATGAGGCCGCTTCCGAGTGGCTGACTGGTAGGCCCAGACGGCTCCATCAAATCCCGTAACGACCGCGCGAGCGATACGTGGCGAAAAAGTTGGCGCGGGGATCGAGGCGATTCCGCTCTATCCCATCCGATTACTGCGGCCTCCCCCGTCCTGCGCGCTTCCAAAAATTCAGATCCCACTAAATCCGCGGGCAGCAAACAAACTTGTCAGACTAAAAGATCTCCTCCGCACCGTCACTTGGAGCCTTACAGGTAAGGAAACTCACTCGACGAAGAACTAAGAATGGATCAAGGCGACTGAAAAGGAAGTTGCTGTCATCACTCGGGTCCGTTGATCCGAAGCAAGGCATGCTCACAGCATGAAAAACGAGTCGGAGAGGTCCTCAACTCCTTTCCCACTCAAACCTCGATCCATTCGGGGGCTAATGACGAAGCTATGAACCTAGGGTAGGTTCATGGACCTGCCCTAACTGCCCTACCCAAGGACATCTCTAGAAGAAATCACCTTTCAATCGACTTGAAGGTGTCCCACTCGACAGACTCGAAGACACTCGACCAAGAAGCAATCACTCGACCAAGACCCAACCACTTGATGGCCAGGAGACCTAAAGGCGCCCCGCACTCTAACGGTTGGTCATTAAGTAGATTTTATGATCATCATAGCACTTTATTACTAGCGTTACCAGAAACGCCCTACCTTAATGCACATTGAACCCTTCGTAACGTGGGCTAGCCGGGGTCCTGGCGCACTCTATATAAGCCACCCCCCTCCTCCGAGACAAGGGTTCGCACCTCTGTAACTCATACACACATAATCCAGTCGACCGCCTCCGGGCTCCGAGACGTAGGGCTTTTACTTCCTCCGAGAAGGGCCCGAACTCGTAAACCTTGCGTCCTTACAACCTCTCCATAGCTAAGACCTCACCTCTCCATACTTACCCCCCTACATTACTGTCAGAGTTAGAACCACGACACGGCCAAGAAAATTTAAATTTTCAGCACAAGGATGTAGCCTTTCTTGCAACAATTTAGTTTCTAAGTACTTATGCCTCTTGCAATATCTATCTTCCCTATTTGGTGTGTACTTACAAACCCAATGCACTCCATAAAAATTGACATGTTTATAGGAGACATTTTCATCATCACTAGTGCAATCATCATTAGTACCATGGATATTCAAGGGATTCATACTAACAACATTGCAATCGTGCTCATCATTCAAATATTTACTGCCAAACATTCTAATGCATTCTTCTTCTAACACTTCGGCACAATTTTCCTTTCCATCATACTCACGAAAGATATTAAAAAGGTGAAGCGTATGAGACAAACTCAATTCCATTTTTTATAGTTTTCTTTTATAAACTAAACTAGTGCTAAAACAAGAAACAAAAAGATTCAATTGCAAGATCTAAAGATATACCTTCAAGCGCTAACCTCCCCGGCAACGGCGCTAGAAAAGAGCTTGATGTTTACTACACAACCTTGTTCTTGTAGACTTTGTTGGGCTTCCAAGTGCAGAGGTTTGTAGGACAGTAGCAAATTTCCCTCAAGTGGATGACCTAAGGTTTATCAATCTGTAGGAGGCGTAGGATGAAGATGGTCTCTCTCAAGCAACCCTTCAACCAAATAACAAAGAGTCTCTTGTGCCCCCAACACACCTAATACAATGGTAAATTGTATAGGTGCACTAGTTCGGCGAAGAGATGGTGATACAAGTTGTATATGGATAGTAGATAAAGGTTTTTGTAATCTGAAAATATAAAAACAGCAAGGTAACTAATGGTAAAAGTGAGCACAAACAGTATTGCAATGCTAGGAAACAAGGCCTAGGGTTCATACTTTCACTAGTGCAAGTTTTCTCAACAATAATAACATAATTGGATCATATAACTATCCCTCAACATGCAACAAAGAGTCACTCCAAAGTCACTAATAGCGGAGAACAAACGAAGAGATTATGGTAGGGTACAAAACCACCTCAAAGTTATTCTTTCCAATCAATCCGTTGGGTTATTCCTATAAGTGTCACAAACAGCCCTAGAGTTTGTACTAGAATAACACCTTAAGACACAAATCAACCAAAACCCTAATGTGACCTAGATACTCCAATGTCACCTCAAGTATCCGTGGATATGACTATACGATATGCATCACACAATCTCAAATTCATCTATTCAACCAACACATAGAACCTCAAAGAGTGCCCCAAAGTTTCTACCGGAGAATCAAGACGAAAACGTGTGCCAACCCCTATGCATAAGTTCATGGGCAGAACCCGCAAGTTGGCCACCAAAACATACATCAAGTGAATCACGTGATATCCCATTGTCACCACAGATACGCACGGCAAGACATACATCAAGTGTTCTCAAATCATTAAGGACTCAATCCGATAAGATTACTTCAAGGGGAAAACTCAATCCATTACAAGAGAGTAGAGGGGGAGGAGAAACATAAGATCCAACTATAATAGCAAAGCTCGCGATACATCAAGATCGTGCCAAATCAAGAACACGAGAGAGAGAGAGAGAGATCAAACACATAGCTACTGGTACATACCCTCCGCCCCGAGGGAGAACAACTCCCTCCTCGTCATGGAGAGCACCGGTGAGGGAGTCCTAGATTACGGGGTGTTCGGATAGCCGGACTATACCTTCAGCCGGACTCCTGGACTATGAAGATACAAGATTGAAGACTCCGTCCCGCGTCCGGAAGGGACTTTCCTTGGCGTGGAAGGCAAGCTTGGCGATACGGATATGAAGATCTCCTACCATTGTAACCGACTCTATGTAACCCTAACCCTATCCGGTGTCTATATAAACCGGAGGGTTTTAGTCCGTAGGACGACATACACATCAACAATCATACCATAGGCTAGCTTCTAGGGTTTAGCCTCCTCGATCTCGTGGTAGATCTACTCTTGTACTACCCATATCATCAATATTAATCAAGAAGGACGTAGGGTTTTACCTCCATCAAGAGGGCCCGAACCTGGGTAAAACTTCGTGTCCCTTGTCTCCTGTTACCATCCGGCCTAGATGCACAGTTCGGGACCCCCTACCCGAGATCCGCCAGTTTTGACACCGACATTGGTGCTTTCATTGAGAGTTCCTCTGTGTCGTCGCCATCAGGAAGGATGCCTCGCCCCGTCTTTAAAGACGGCACCGTTGCTAAGGGAGCTTTGGCTGTCGGCCAAACCCTTCGGTTAGGTGGCTTTCTTATGACCGCCTGTTCGGCTTCTGCGCCGATGATGACCTCTCGAGCCATCGAAAACAATCTTCATGTCAACTCGGAACTCGCCGAGCAGTTAGATCCAATAGAGCTTTCCTCCATAAACAAGCTCTTGGATCGCTTCGCCGCCCTGGGAGTCGCTACGGATTACGACCAGATTGGGCCTAAAACCGATCTGAGAGAGATTAACTCTCCCCAAGTCACCCATCATGTTGCCGTGGTAGAGGGACAGTGCGGCGACCCTTCATCTATCTTAAGGACTCGCTACGTCCGGATCCCCGATCCCTCCAAGACGGATACCCGTGAAGGGGAGGATATCACTCAAGACCTGAACTTAGAGTCAGGCGACGGGCTGGATTCATTAGACAACATCCAACAATCCAAATTGTCGAGTTCAGAAATTCCTCGGCCTCTGAGCCTTGGATGGGGTGAGGCTTCGGATTTAATTCCACCCACCCACCCCAACATAAGCGATCTATCCAAAATCAGGCAAGAACCCGATGAAACAGTACATCATTACTGGGCCAGATTCCTCCTGGTTAAGAACAGGCTAAGGGACTGCCACGAGGAAGACACAATCTCAATCTTCTTCAATAATTGCACGGACAAGGGAATACTCAACGCCATAAGTCACCGTGATATTACATGCTTCGCTGACTTGGCGTCCATTGTACGAAAGTACTGTGCGATGGAAAGCGCCTGGAAAACCGAAATAAAATTTTGGGACAATCCGGCCCTGAATACAAACCCAGTCCGAAATAAAAGGGTGCATCATCACCAGTCACCCGGGTCAAGCACTAAAAAGCAAAAACCCTCTACAGGGCATGGAACCATACTGGAAGGGTGGCTTAATGGACCTTGTAAAATTCACAGTACAGAGGACGCCACACCAACTCACAGCCTCAGAGCATGTTGGATACTCCGGCAGGTGGCCAAAATTGGCAAAAATCTCCTAATTCCGGAGGCCACAGAAAGCCACCCCAGAGACACCAATACGGTATTAACTGTCTTCAAGACTTTCGCATCAAATAGTATGCGAAAAAGGACACTCCGCAGCCTTGCCGAAGTCTACCAAGTAGCAACAATAAACCCATGGAGCGACACGGCTATTACTTTTAACGCCAGTGATGAACCTAAATTCCGAACAGCCCGAGCACCAGCCGCATTGGTCCTCAGTCCAATAGTGGATGGCTTTCGTCTTACCAAGGTACTCATGGACGGCGGCAGTAGATTGAACCTCATTTACGAGGAGACTCTTCAAAAAATGGAAATAGACTGGAACCGCATTGAGCGAAGAAGCACAACCTTTAGAGGAATAATCCCCAGTCGGGAAGCGCGCTGTACAGGAAAAATCACACTAGATGTGGTGTTCGGCACGCCGGATAATTACAGGTCCGAAGAGGTCACGTTCCAGGTGGCTCCGTTCAGCAGCGGTTATCATGCTCTGCTAGGGCGGGAGGCGTTTACAATCTTCCAAGCAATACCCCATTACGGGTACATGAAGCTCAAGATGCCCGGGCCTAACGGGATCATCACTCTCGCTAGTGATCCAGACATGGCACTCCGCGCCGAAAACAAGATAGCCACACTGACCCTCGAGGCACTATCCGAAGCCCTAGCGGCTGAGGAGCTGACTGCGCTGCGCTCTACGGTGAATAGGGACGACGTGGTACCCTTTAAACCGGCGGACGAAATAGTCAAATTCCAAGTCCATCCAACGGACCCCAATAAAACAGCTTCCATCGGGGCACAATTAAACCCTGATGTCGATGCCGCATTATGAGAGTTCCTACGAGAGAACTAGGACATTTTCGCCTGGCACCCTTCAGACATGCCAGGAATCCCACGCAGGCTGGCCGAGCACAGCTTAAATATCCAAACAGGATTCAAACCTGTCAAACAGGCTCTTCGGCGTTTTTCCGAACCTAAGAGACAGGCCATGGGAGAGGAGCTAGCAAAGCTATTAGAGGGCGGATTCATCAGAGATATAAAACATCCGGACTGGCTAGCAAACCTGGTGCTGGTACCAAAGAAGGACAAATCCTGGCACCTGTGTGTTGATTTTAAAGACCTTAACAAGGCTTGCCCAAAGGATCCCTTCCCCCTCCCCCGCATCGATCAAATTATCGACGCTACCGCAGGACACGATTCGTTGTGTTTCCTCGACACATATTCTGGCTACCATCAAATCAAGATGGCAGAACCAGACCAAGCCGCAATGGCATTTATCACACCATACGGGCCATTCTGCTTCAACACGATGCCCTTCGGGCTCAAAAACGCCGGCGCAACATATCAGCGCATGATTCAGACATGTCTGGCAAGCCAGATCGGCAAAACAATGGAGGCATATGTAGATGATGTGGTCGTCAAAACAAGACATGTTGAATCTCTAGTAGACGACTTGAGGCTCACATTTGATAACCTCCGAACATACGACATCAAACTCAACCTGGAAAAATGCGTTTTCGGCGTTCCAGCCGGAAAGCTCTTGGGCTTCATTGTATCCGGTAGAGGAATTGAAGCAAATCCAGCCAAGATCCGAGCTCTATCGCAACTGGATATCCCAAAGGACCTCAAACAAATACAAAAGCTAACCGGATGCATGGCGGCTCTAAGCCGCTTTATCTCCCGCTTGGGAGAAAAGGCCCTACCCCTTTACAGCCTCCTTCGGCGCACCGAACACTTCAAATGGATGGACGCAGCCACGGCCGGACTTGACGAAATAAAAGCATACTGGCAACAAACCCAGTCCTGGCCGCGCCAAACATTGGCGAACCAGTGCTATTATACATTGCAGCAACACATCAGGTTGTAAGCGCAGTGCTCGTCGTCGAACGAGAAGCGGACGGACACAAATTCCCCCTTCAAAAGCCGGTCTATTATGTGTCCACTATCCTCACTCCCTGCAAATCATGGTACCCGCATTATCAAAAGATTGCGTATGCGGTATTCATGGCATCCCAGAAGCTACGACACTACTTTCAAGAGTGTTCAATAACAGTAGCCTCGGAAGTACCACTTAACGATATTATAAACAACCGTGACGCAACGGGACGGATTGTGAAATGGGCCATCGAGCTCCTCCCATTCAACATAACTTATAAGCCACGACGAGCCATCAAGTCACAAGTCTTGGCCGACTTTGTCGCATAATGGACGGAGGCCGAACTCCCTAAAGAGTATGGCACATATTCAAATTGGATCATGCATTTCAACGGCTCCAAGATGTTGGCCGGACTGGGGGCTAGCGTCGTTTTGACATCCCCCACAGGAGACACAGTTCAATACGTACTACAGATTATGTACACGGACTCCAACAATGCAGCTGAATATGAGGCCCTTTTACATGGTCTCCGGATGGCAGTATCCATGGGCATCCAACGCCTAGAGGTGCGCGGGGACTCGAACCTCGCAATATCCCAAATAAATGGAGACTTCGATGCCAAGGATCCAAAAATGGCAGCTTACCGCAACGCCATCCTAAAAATGTCAGCTCGGTTCGAGGGGCTTGAATTTCACCATATAGCCCGGGAAAATAATCAGGCGGCAGATGTCCTGGCACGCATCGACGCAAAACGCGATGTAGTCCCCCCAACATCTTCTTGGAAAGGTTGTTCAAGCCATCCGTAGCATGGGAAGGGGAGCCGAACAATAACAGCCTAGACCCAACCGCACTGCCCGACACCGAACATTCTGACACAATCGGAGGCTCTGCCAATGAAATAACACCTTCAGCCCACGTAATAATGGCCGTCATCGCCCCGTGGACAGAACCATTCCTCGCCTACCTTACTAGGCAGGAACTCCCCGAGGACCAAAATGAGGCACGCTGCATAGTGCGGTGATCCAAAGCCTATAGAGTCCACGAGGGAGAGCTTTATAAGAAAAGCACTACCGGAGTCCTTCAAAGGTGCATCTCCGAAGAGGAGGGGCGGAATCTCCTGGCTGAAATTCATGCCGGACTCGACGGTCATCACGCTGCAGCCCGGTCCCTTGTAAGCAAGGCCTTCCGTACAGGCTTTTATTAGCCGACGGCCCGGGCAGACGCTCAGGATTTAGTCCAATGATGCACCGGTTGCCAGCTCTTTGCAAACCAAAGCCATATGCCACCCACCGCCCTCCAAACCATCCCCATTATTTGGCCCTTCGCGGTCTGGGGGCTTGACATGGTTGGACCCCTTAAAGGCGGAACCCACAAGCAAAAATACTTACTGGTCATGGTGGATAAGTTCACCAAATGGATAGAAGCCAAGCCTGTTAAGACGGCCGAATCCGGACCGGTGATAGACTTTATATCCGGGGTTGTACACTGTTACGACGTCCCCCATAGCATCATCACTGATAACAGCATGAACTTCACGGCCGACGAGGTAATACTCTGGTGCAAAAACATGGGCATCAAGCTCGATTATGCTTCCGTCTATCACCCACAAACTAACGGCCAGGTCGAACGTGCAAATGGTCTTATCATGAGCGGCATCAAACCCAGATTAGTGTGGTCCCTCAAGGAATCTAACACGCACTGGGTAGAGGAGCTTGACTCCGTACTCTGGGGGCTGCGGACCACGCCGAATCGCACCACCGGATACACACCATTCTTTATGGTGTACGGCGCAGAGGCAGTTTTGCCTTGCGACATAATTCATGACTCACCTTGAGTGCGCATGTACGAAGAAAGAGAAGCCAAGCTCGATCAGCAGGACAGCTTGGACGCATTGGAGGAGGAGCGCGACGTGGCAAAAGCCCGTTCCGCATTCTATCAACAGCAGGTTCGAAGATACCAAAGCAGAGAAGTACGGGCCAAAAATTACAATGTTGGCGAATTAGTTCTACGACTACCGGACAAGAAAAAGGACAAACTCAAGCCCAAGTGGGAAGGTCCCTTCATAATTGACCAAGTCCTGACCGGTGGAGCGTACCGCCTGCGGGATGCATCGGATAACCGACTCGAGCCAAACCCATGGAACGCAGCCCGTCTCCGAAGATTCTATGCCTAGCGCCGGACTCTGTGTTCGTCTCCTTCCTCTGTCCATTTTTTATATTTTCTGTCTTACATTTCTCTTCTTCTCTCTCTCCCTCTCTCTCTCTTATAGCCTCTAAAGACTCATAAAGTGACGCGCTACCCGCGCTCATTAAACCTGGGGGCTTCTTTAAACAGAAGCTTATTCATACGGGCTTCATGCCCAACACATGTGTCACACTTCCGCATGTACCTTTTATTCACCATTATATGCATCGATATGACTTAAGTTTTGGCCAAGCTGGGTTGCCTGGCTCCTGTGCTTACCCCTACGTTCCCGATTGTTCGGCTAGGTGGTAAAGGGAGCACCTCTGCGATTGTTACTGCCGGGTCAGCCATACGTGTACCTCAGACTGGGTGAAGCCGAAAGCTAGCGTTCTTAAGGGAATATTCGGTCGGTGAACTAAAGATGATCTTCTTTTATTTTTATCTATACGCCCCCAGATGTTTTTCCTGCGTTTCTTTTCGCAGCATGGACATGCACCTTAGGGCATGCCTCCCAGGGAAAGGAACCCCTAACGGAACTATTCTCCCTGGAAGATGTTTCTTACTAACCATGTAATATAACATACCTAGTCGGGCACTTGTCTGTTCACGCCCTAATGACCCCTACGCCTAGTCTCCATGCATTCCCCGGTTCCTATATAACCGCATGGGAATTCGGACACACTCCGGACTGTCAGGTCCCGAGGCTGAAGCGAAAAGGTCGGCCATGACAAATGATCTACAATCCGGCTAGAAGGCATTATAAATGTCAATTAAATTACATAGTCATTTTGACTGGTTGTATTCCTCTTCAATACCATCTAACAGGCTGTCTAATTTACAGTCTTGCTGGGAATACTTTGCGGCCAACTCTACTTGGCCGTATACTAAGCTTACAGGGATCTCCTTCCCATCGGGCCCTACAGGACCAACCTCGGCCATGTGGTTGGGGTCAGCATTTGCGTACCGCGTCTTCACCATGGCCCAGGCCTCCCTAGCGCCTTGACGGCAGGCTGATATCTTCCACAATCGGAAGCGCCGCCGTGCTCCCTTTAGCTTCTCCGCAAGCTCTCCAAGACCTTTGGGCATGGAGACGGATGGCCACAGGGCCTGGGCGACGCCTCGCATCGCCTGCCGAACTCGATCGAGCAGTTGCGGGAGCTCGGGAAGAAGGTCACTCGTAGAACCGGGCATCTCCTCTGCAGGACGACCTGTTAGCACACCTACAGACATTGCTCTGTTAGTCGACTTCCCCGCCGAACTTTCTTTCAAAAGGTTCGTTCAAGCACTTACTAAATATGCCGCGCCGAAGCCGCTGATTCTCCTTCACGGAGTCTGACAGCTGGGCACGAACATCTTTCAGCTCGACGCCCAGCTTGGTGTTGGCATCTTGGAGATTGTTCTTCTCCCCCCATCACCTTTAGCAGCACCCTCTCACCAGCCTTTAGCTGGCGTAGGAGGTGTTGCCTTTCCGGATTCAATCCGGCGCCATCTGCAATTTCATTTGTCAGATTCGCACCAAAGCCGTGCTTCACAAAATACTTATCTTTCGAAGTGTATATTACCAGAGGGGGTCTCCTTAGGCTCCCCTGCCGCGGCTAGTGCGGCCTCCAGTTGGGCTTTGCACTCTTCTAGCTCCTTGGATAGTAGGGAATTCTTTTCTGTAAGAACCTGCATATCAAATGATCCTTAAATCAGTTATTCTAACTGTTTCAAGTCTCGGGGGCTACTGCTATATATATAATTACCAAAATTTTCTTACCCGTATGTCTTTCACATATTGCTCCGTGGCTCTGGCTAGACCATTTTGAGCGGCACGGAGGTGCGCATCTCCCGAGTTGAAGGCATCTAACGCCCCTTGGGAGAAACAAGTGTCGCGAAGAATTGTCCGGCGACGCCTGTGGTTCATGGCATTCTCCACCTCAGAGTTGGTGGCAGACAACCCGTCCACATCCTCCGTCGGAGGAGCGTCTGGCGCGCGCCTTGCGTTCGCCTCCGCCTCCGGACCAGGCTTTGGAGCCTGGCTGGTGGAGGCGCGATTGGTAGCCTCTCCGGGTATAGTCCGGCGAGGTCTCTTAGTCCTGAAGAGAGCACGAGTGACAATGTGCCTCGAAGGTATAACACCTGGGATAAGGGGGCACGCCATACCTTTGCGCTGACGCCTCGGTCCGGACTGCACTTCTTTTCGGCCCACGGGGCCCTACGGCCCCTCGTTGGCTTGTCGCCGCAGGTTCGGCCTTCCGCCTTAAAAACCTCCCCTGCAAAGTTCGGTTGCAATCAGGAAACTGAACACGAGTGGGCGGACACCTATTCGGGGTACTGGGACTTCGATCTCAGGTACCTGGGGCGTCAGGATTAGCCCGGGGTAATCGGCCGTAATGGCCACCAAGGCATTGTCCTCGCTCAATTGATGGAACACTCCATCAATCAGCTCCACAGATATGTCCGGATCCTCTTGAGAGGCCGGGTCGAGGGACCGTCCTGGGTCCTCGGGTTGTGGAGGAGGGCTGCTTATTTCCTTAACAGCTCGGCGCAGTTCCTGCGTTAAAGTCGTCAGACTAAATATTTAACAATGGGAATACAAAACGGATGGACAAGTAAATACGGCCGCTTACCCAGCTCGGGGGATTGTGCATGGAGAATCCACCCTGAGGGTTGACGCGGAGAAATTCCTCCTCTTCTCCCTTATACAAAGTGGACAAGATCTTTAGTAGAGCGGCAGCTGAGTCCGGCCCCTTACGACCGTAGCGGGTGGCGTCGTCCTCCCCGTTGAAGTCCCACATGGGGTGGCTTCTATACTGAAGCGGTTGCACCCCCCGCATAATGCATTCGGTCATAACCCCGATCATGGTTAGTCCGGAATGGGCTAACAATCTTATTTGGCCCATCAGGTAAATGATGTCCCTGTCACTTTCCCTCTGAGGGCTCCATGGGCGCCAGCTTAGGCGCTTCTTTAAGGGAGCACTGTTGAATTCAGGGAGGCCAATCCAGACAGGATCCGGCAGCGGGACGTCTTCTATATAGAACCATTTCGAGGGCCAGTCTTCGGACGCCTTCTTTCGGGTTCCGGACAGATATCCGGTCCCGGCGATGCGCCACACTTCGGCTCCGCCCACTTGATACATTGACCCCTTTTTGGAATGGGGCACGAGGCAAAATAACTCCTTCCACAATCCGAAATGAGCTTCAACACCCAACAACAGCTCGCAGAGGGCTACAAAGCCCACGATATGCAATATTGAGGCAGGCGTGAGATGATGTAGCTGGAGGCCGTAGAACTCCAGCATCCCCCGGAGAAATGGGTGGATTGGAAATCCGAGCCCCCTTATTAAGTAAGGGACAAGGCACACCCGCTCTCCTTTGGAGGGATTAGGGGCATTCTCTGCTTGCTCTCTGCCGTTGTAGACGGCAAGACCGGCTCGAACCGGGACCATATAGGCCGGGGGGAGAAATCCCTTGGTCTGGAGCATCACTAGCTCGATATGCGGGGTGGAACATCTCTCCCAATATCCAGGCTTAGGGCTGGAAGTGCGAGGGGAGGAGTTGCGATGGCTGGCCATGGTGGAATGGACCTTTGTCGGATGCGTTCTGATGAACACTCGCGGAGGGGAGAAGGTGTGGATTGGATCTAAATCCTCGTCCCCTTAAATAGGGCAGCTCATTTACGCGGCTAGGGGTGTGAATGTAAAAACACTCAGACTTTTCATATTCGTTTGACACGTGGGAAGTGGCCATTATTGGGCGTAGCAGCCAAGGAGCGCAACATCTACAAGAAACCGGACTTTATTCAAAAAGGTACACGGAATTTGGAGGAGAACCCGCCTTGCAATGTCGAAGACAATCTGCGCGCCGGACTCATCGTCATTGAAGCCTGGTTCGGGGGCTACTGAGGGAGTCCTGGATTAGGGGGTGTTCGGATAGCCGAACTATACCTTCAGCCGGACTCCTAGACTATGAAAATACAAGATTGAAGACTCCGCCCCGCGTCTGGAAGGGACTTTCCTTGGCGTGGAAGGCAAGCTTGGCGATACGGATATGAAGATCTCCTACCATTGTAACCGACTCTATGTAACCCTAACCCTATCCGGTGTCTATATAAACCGGAGGGTTTTAGTCCATAGGACGACATACACATCAACAATCATACCATAGGCTAGCTTCTAGGGTTTAGCCTCCTTGATCTCGTGGTAGATCTACTCTTGTACTACCCATATCATCAATATTAATCAAGCAGGACGTAGGGTTTTACCTCCATCGAGAGGGCCCGAACCTGGGTAAAACTTCGTGTCCCTTGTCTCCTGTTACCATCCGGCCTAGACGCACAGTTCGGGACCCCCGACCCGAGATCCGCTGGTTTTGACACCGACAACCGGGATGATGAAGATGGACACCGGAGAGGGATTCCCCCTCCGGCAGGGTGCCGGAACGGGTCTAGATTGGCTTTCGGTGGCTACGGAGGCTTCTGGAGGCGGAACTCCCGATCTATTGTGCTCCCCGGTAGTTTTAGGGTATATGGATATATATATATAGGCGGGAGAAATACATTAGGGGAGCCACGAGGGGCTCACGAGGGTGGAGGGCACCCCCAAGGGGGGTGGGCGCGCCCCTTGCCTCGTGGCTTCCTCGTTGCTTCCCTTACATACACTCCAAGTCTTCTGGGTTGCTTCCGTTCCAAAAATAAGTTCCGTGAAGTTTCAGGTCAATTGGACTCCGTTTGATATTCCTTTTCTTCGAAACCCTAAAATAGGCAAAAAAACAGAAAGTGGCACTGGGCTCTGGGTTAATAGGTTAGTCCCAAAAATATAAAAGTGTCTAATAAAGCCCATAAACATCCAAAAACAGATAATATAATAGCATGGAACAATCAAAAATTATAGATACGTTGGAGATGTATCATGGGCCGCCTGCTAGGAGCCGGCCTCTCTGGAGGCCGCCTGCTAGGAGTCGGCCTGTCTTGGGGCCGTCTTCAGGGGCATGGCCATCTTCTGGCAGCCGGCCGCTTGATCCAGCCGGTCACCAGAAGACGGTGCCTCATCCTGGATGCTCGAGGGGCGCAGCCGGCCCCGATGTCTTAAACGCTCGGGGACTCGGGTTAGGCTACCTGCGGCCCATTACTCCGACATAATGAGTTCAATTAATCAAATTATTTAATGAACTCTCACTTAGATAGACATCCCTCTAGTCATATAAGTGATTCATGATCCGAATCGACTAGGCCGTGTCCGATCATCACGTGAGACGGACTAATCATCAACGGTGAACATCTCCATGTTGATCGCATCTACTATACAACTCATGTTCGACCTTTCGGTCTCTCGTGTTCGGAGGCCATGTCTGTACATGATAGGCCCGTCAAGTCAACCTAAGTGTTTCGCATGTGTAAATCTGCCTTACACCCGTTGTATGCGAACGTTAGAATCTATCACACCCGATCATCACATGGTGCTTCGAAACAACGAACCTTCGCAACGGTGCACGGTTAGGGGGAACACATCTCTTGAAATTTTAGTGAGGGATCATCTTATTTATGCTACCGTCGTTCTAAGCAAATAAGATGTAAACATAACAAACATCACATGCAAATTATAAAGTGACATGATATGGCCAATATCATCTTGCGCCTTTGATCTCCATCTTTGAGGCGCGGCATGATCACCTTCGTCACCGGCATGACACCATGATCTCCATCATCGTGTCTTCATGAAGTCATCTCACCAACTATTACTTCTACTACTATGGCTAACAGTTAGCAATAAAGTAAAGTAATTACATGGCATTTACATTGACTCGCGGGTCATACAATAAATTAAGATAACTCCTATGGCTCCTGCCGGTTGTCATACTCATCGACATACAAGTCGTGATTCCTATTACAAGAACATGATCAATCTCATACATCACATATATAATTCATCACATCCTTTTGGCCATATCACATCACATAGCATACCCTGCAAAAAAAGTTAGACGTCCTCTAATTGTTGTTGCATGTTTTACATAGCAAGAACGTTTCTTACCTACGTAAAATCCACAACGGTGATATGCCAATTGCAATTTACCCTTCGTAAGGACCCTCTTCATCGAATCCGATCTGACTAAAGTGGGAGAGACAGACACCCGCTAGCCACCTTATGCATCAAGTGCATGTTAGTCGGTGGAACCAGTCTCACGTAAGCGTATGTGTAAGGTCGGTTCGGGCCGCTTCATCCCGCAATGCCACTGAATCAAGATAAGACTAGTAACGATAAGCAAAATTAACCAAATCATCACCCACAACTACTTTGTGTTCTACTCGTGCATAGAATCTACGCATAGACCTAGCTCATGATGCCACTATTGGGGAACGTAGTAATAATTCAAAATTTTCCTACGTGTCACCAAGATCAATCTAGGAGATACTAGCAACGAGATAGAGAGAGAGAGGGAGTGCATCTTCATACACTTGAAGATCTCTAAGCAGAAGAGTTACAAGAACGTGGTTCATGGAGTCGTACTCGCGGCGATTCAAATCGCGGAAGATTCGATCCAAGCGACGAACGGACGGTGCCTCTGCGTTCAACACACGTACAGCCCAGGGATGTCTCCTCCTTCTTGATCTAGCAAGGGGAGAGGATAAGTTGAGGGAGAGCTCCGGCAGCACGACAGCGTGGTGGTGGAGCTTGCGATTCTCCGGCAGGGCTTCGCCAAGCACTAGGGAGGAGGAGGTGTAGGAGGAGGGAGGGTTGCGCTAGGGGAAGGGGTGCGGCTGCCCTCCCACCCCCACCCCCCAATATTTATAGGGGGAGGGAAGAGGGGGCCGGCCCCCCTAGATGCATCTAGAGGGGGCGGCGGCCAGGAGGGGGAAACTTGCCCCCCTAGCAGGTGGGAGGCCCCCCTCCCCCTAGGGTTTCCAACCCTAGGCGCCTTGGGCCCTTGGGGGGCGAACCAGCCCACTAGGGGGCTGGTTCCCTCCCATATTCAGCCCATTAAGTCCTCCGGGGCAGGTGGCCCCACCCGGTGGACCCCGGACACCTTTCGGTGGTCCCGGTACATTACCGATAACCCCCGAAACCATTCCGGCGACTGAAACTGGACTTTCCATATATAAATCTTCACCTCCAGACCATTCTGGAACTCCTCGTGACGTCCGGGATCTCATCCGGGCCTCCGAACAACCTTCGGTAACCACATACAATTTCCCATAACAACTCTAGCGTCACCGAACCTTAAGTGTGTAGACCCTACGGGTTCGGGAACCATGCAGACATGACCGAGAGATCTCTCCGGCCAATAACCAACAGCGGGATTTGGATACCCATGTTGGCTCCCACATGTTCCACGATGATCCTCATCGAATGAACCATGATGTCGGGGATTCAATCAATCCCGTATACAATTCCCTTTGTCCATCGGTATGTTACTTGCCCGAGATTCGATCGTCGGTATCCCCATACCTCGTTCAATCTCGTTACCGGCAAGTCTCTTTAATCATTCCATAACGCATGATCCCGTGGCTAACTCCTTAGTCACACTGAGCTCATTATGATGATGCATTACCGAGTGGGCCCAGAGATAACTCTCCGTCATACGGAGTGACAAATCCCAGTCTCGATTCGTGCCAACCCAACAGACACTTTCAGAGATACATGTAGTGCACCTTTGTAGTCACCCAGTTACGTTCTGATGTTTGATACACCCAAAACATTCCTACAGTATCCGGGAGTTGCACAATCTCATGGTCTAAGGAAATGATACTTGACATTAGAAAAGCGCTAGCAAACGAACTACATGATCTTGTGATGTGCTTAGGATTGGGTCTTGTCCATCACATCATTCTCCTAATGATGTGATCCTGTTATCAACGACATCCAATGTCCATGGTCAGGAAACCACAACCATCTATTGATCAACGAGCTAGTCAACTAGAGGCTCACTAGGGACATGTTGTGGTCTATGTATTCACACATGTATTACGGTTTCTGGTTAATACAATTATAGCATGAACAATAGACAATTATCATGAACAAGGAAATATAGTAATAACCATTTTAGTATTGCCTCTAGGGCATATTTCCAACAGTAAGTTAAGTCCTCGTACTAGGCTTCTTTTTCTTCCTGTGTCGACCAAAAACTACCACGTGTCCCTCCAATAAACTGAGTTCCCCATGGGCTTGACACGGCATTAGGGGTAAGCTCCTTGAAACTAGGGTGTGGAGAGCTCCTCCCCCCAACAGCGTTAAGCTAAACACTGATGCGGCTTTCCTTGTGGACACGGGAGAAGGGTGGGGCGGGGCAGTTTCCAGAGACCACAAGGGCCATGTTTTTCTGTCAGTGGAAAGACGGTTACCCTTTTGCAGCTCAGTGGAAGAGGCAGAAGTTGCGGCGGCGGAGATGGGGCTAAGGAAAGTTGCTAAGTATTACCATGGAAATTTGATCCTAGAGACGGATTGCGCGGGCCTCGCTCGGGATCTAAAGGGAAAGGAGAACTGCAGATCAGTTTGTCACGCCTATATCTCTGACGTCAAAGGCCTCCTACAGGGTTTCTCGCAGTCGGAGGTCAGTGCTATTGGGAGGGAGAAGAACAAGCTGGCTCATGAGCTGGCTTCGAGGGCAAGAGCATCAGGAGAGTTCCTGATTATTCCTTACGTCCCGGCTAATACCAGAGATGTAATGAGGAAAGAGTATACCTCCAACATGGTGTAGATTGTAACCATGGTTCTCAAAAAAACATTAGGGGTAAGCTGAGTACCGGACCTCGGCTTTCACCAAGTGCCTCAAAGGCCTCACATGACATAGGTGTAAGTTGCGTGTTGGCACTCATCTTATATCTAAACTAGGTGTGCCATTTGGTCCTGCACTTTTGAGATCATGCCATGTGTTTGGTACGCCGAGTTCGCCACTCGACATACAATTGTAAATCGAGTGTAACACTCGGCTTATTGCCCAATAGATTTTTTTTTGTTTGGTTATTGAATCATCCTAGCAATTCAGTAACATATATGTAGACTTATATTTTGACGACATATCTCATATCCATACAAGCACATAACTTATATCTCATATCCATATATAGCACATATACATACATTGACTCGTAGAAGCACATATAGATGGGTAATGGGAATTAAACTCTTTATTTACACTTTGTCCAAGACAACAATGAACTTTAGGACGGTAAGTAACGTGTTGCCTTGCGAGGGCTCGTGCAGAAGTTGGAATCGGACCATAAATAGGAGCGCACGGCCCGATTATTCTACCGTCGGCTCCCGTCCCGTTTCACCACACACGACACGATGCTAGGTCACTAGCCGCATTAATTCCGATCGGTCGATCGATCACCGGAACTCCAGCCCTTCCATCGTCGAAAGCTGGGGCATGGTCGTATCATATTTATTTATCTAAATATTACACGTTTAATTTAGTCTTTTCTAATATATCAAATACACCAAAACATCAATTTTACTTTTTCTAATAATTTTTGTAATTTTATTGTACGATCACAGAAGTGGTTTGCAATACAAAGTTTGTACACATTTGAGTCACTTATTTTGGGGAGGAGCGAGTACTTAATATAGATGTTATATGTTCAATTTAGTGTACCTTGAGGTCAGAACTAATAATACATGTTCTCTATTATCTTTGTCTAATGATTTTTCAAACAGGTTTATTTTCAACTTGATAACATTATCTATAGCTTGAAAAGGGATAGTATTTTCAAAATCTAGAAACATGTCGATCTTTTTGGTTAAGCTTGTTGAAACAAAACAAAATTTATTCTCTCTTTATGAGTGGTTGTACTTCTTCTCAAACTAGTGACGTTCTTTATTTTGGTGTGAATAATGCAAGTGTGTTCTTCTGGTATGCACATATGTTGAAACATTGCATAGATAATGGTTGTTAAATATTTGTTTAGTTGTATTTATCAAACAAGATATTTTTAAGTGATGATGAGGTACTCAAGATTTTTGTAGACAAGAAACATGTAATGCATGTAAGCATGAGTGTAATGACACATTTGAAATAAGCTTGAGTTTAATAGCACATTTGAACTATATTTTTTAAGATTAATGGCAATGACTTGGCCTTTGGTAAGTTACTTAACAGGTATGCAAAGATGCATAGCAATGCAGCCGCATCAAGCTCGGGTGAAGGGGTAATTCATCACATTTCCCTTTGGTGGCTATTGCGTTGGTACCAGATGCAAGTGATGAGCCTTGGAGTTTGTGCAAAGGCTAGCGTTCTGCTATTTTTCAAGTCAGTGTCTATATGGCTTGTATCTTGATCTTTATCATATGAACGAGGCAGATATTATCATGCAAAAAAGTAGAATTCCAGATCCACCATTATTATCCATGGCTCCTATAGCAGGCTTTGAAGACCACAATAGGCACTCGCCGCTAGAAACGAGGTCTAATAACTACCGAAGGAATATCAGTTGGTGCATCACTCCATGCAACGAGGCTTGCAAATCCATCATCCCAGCATTGTGGGAAGCAGGCATGGGAGCGGTCCTCCCCCCCCCCCCCCCCCCCCCCCCTCCCTGTCGCGTTTGGGTAAAATGACGTCTGGACCATAGGTGGACCAAAAATAGGACCACATTGAATGGCAAAACACGTACGTATCGCGCGGCCCGAATGCTTGCAGGCAGTTTAAGAGTCGGCATTGAAGATGCCCTTAACTCTTTTCCCCAATCAAAATACAAAAGACATGCAAAGCTCTTGCATGTTAAAAAACAGTAGGAACAAGCGTTCACATGTTTTTAGAAGAGTAATGCTACACCTACGTAAGGATTTATGTACCTTACGTAATTGATGATTTGGCAGTTTTTAATTCATCATTAGTTAGGGGCTCGAGCCCACCCTTGAGAGGGGAGGCATTTTGATTAGCGTTTTAGCAAATTACATAGATTATGTAAGTGTCGTTCGTAGGTGTAGCATTATTGTTTGGCGGCTGCTACCAATTAGCCGGCTAATTTTAGCCTAATTTAAGTCGCCTCCAAAGCTGTGCGATCGAACGCTCTCAGCCATACGACCAGGCACCCCCATGACAGCACCACGCAACAACTCTATGGTAGCAGCTCCATGGCAGCACCGACGGTGCCCAGGAGCGCTCCATTGCAGCGCTGAATGGAGTTTCATTGCAACTCTGGTAAAGATTCAACGGCTCCGGCGACGCTTCAATGCAGCTTCATCACAGCTTCGACGACACTTCATCGCAACTCTGGCAGGGCTTCATCGCAATGCGGGCGAGCCCCATATGCTTCACCAGCTGCAGCAGCCCGCCAGCCAGCCCGCAGCACCACACCGTCACGTGGTGAGCTGGTTGACGTTGCGCAGCTCCTCTCCTCGGCCTCCCGATTGCCACCACCAGGGCCGCTGCCCCGTCATCCAAGACCTTGACACCACGTCACCTGAGACCCGCCGCTACCCCAACCAAAGAAATAGGCAGAAAGGATCCACCTTTCGCACCCTTGGGCGGCCCCTAACGCCGAGACCCAATAGGTTGGCCTAAACTGGCCTCCATCGACCCGTCCTGCTGCCCGGCACGCCACCCCCAGCGCCGGCCGAGCTTCACCCGAAGGGCCCTGTGGCGGCGGTAGGGGAGGGGAGGGGCCGGAGGGGGGATTTGCCTGACGGCGGCTAGGGTTCCCTCCCCGTCACCTGCGAGGGCAACGCGGGAGGGCTCGGGGGAGGAAGGTCCGAGCTTCGTATCACTTCCTTACAGTCACAAACATGTACTTTACATGAATTAAAAGGGATAGGAGTTTCTTTCCTTCACTTCAGCCCCTACATAGAAGTATAATGACTACAACTACTGATAAATCTAATAGTTACAGTAAATAGATATTCTTGGTTTACTGCATCTATAAGGAAGTTAACGAAAAAGGTGAACAATCATCTGAAAAAAAACGCGTAGATATGCAATGCAAGAGCAAAATGTATGTGTTGCATCTGCATCTAACTTTTTGCTCTCATGCTGAAGGTTATCCGATTTTTAGCTTTTTGCGTGTATACAATCTACGAAAATAGACAGTGGAACCTTAATTCCTGTAGACACTTGAAGCAACCAAGCACCTAACAAAAAACTGAATATGTAACTCCACAAGTCCCTTGTTGGTCCTGTCCACATTAGATCGTTCATTGCACATCATGTGGGCTCATGGCTTGCTGCTCTTTCCAATATGAAGAAACATAAAATCATCTCGCTTCAGTTACCTCATTTGAACATTCAAACAACCACGATACTGATAATATTGCCATGCATGCTGGTAGTAGAAATGATGGATGAATTCTTTGACGTACTATCAGTGCATCATCCAATTTGTGCTCTTTTAGTGTAGAAAAAGCTCGCCTATATATTTTAAAAATGACTTGATGTAATACAGTCAAACAAGAAAGGGAAAGACATTAAAGTGATCCTTGGTGAATTGAGTAGCACCATTGATGTAGAGCTCGTACAGAGGCTCGTCGTGACACGGTCATAGCTAAGGAATGAGGTGACTGTGTGCATGGTCCATCCAATGCTCCTCTACGCTCCATGTTCATCTAGCTAATTCATATGCTCATGTATAAGCTTACTGTCAGTGGAGCAAACAAAGATGTATGCGCATGAGCTGAAGAACAAATACCTCAGCTGCTGCGGGGAGCCCCTTCTTCAATTGCGTTCTCAACGTCCTTGTCTGTTGAACATGAGTAAATGGCACCGGCGGTTCGAGAACTTGCGTTGCGGGTGCACTTAAGTCGCGGTACTTGCAAACCGGAAAAACCCGTCATAAAACTTGCATTACGGGTGCAGATAGGTCGCACAGGTCATCTGAACCGCCCAGCTGCCCGGTTTTCTCCTTCTAACGGTCAAGCGTGATAAATTTGTTCACGACTTTAAAAATATATGTGATTCGTGACTTTAAAAAAATGTTCGTGAACGATAAATTTGAAAACTATTCGTTCACGACTTCAAAAAAATGTTCGCGAACGTTTCAAAAAATATTTGTGATTAGTGACTTTAAAAAAATGTCCAGGAACGAAAAATTTGAAAATGTTTTTGAATGATAAATTTAAAAATGTTCGTGAATGATTAATTTGAAAAGTATTTATTCACGGCATTAAAAAGGTCGAGAACGATAAATTTAAAAAATATTTTTGATTCGTGAACATTTTTTTAAAGTTGTGAACATTAAAAAAATTGTGATTCACGACTTTAGAAAAAGTTCGCGAATGATAAATTAAAAAATATTTATGATTCGTGACTTTAAAAAAATGTCCATGATTGTTTTTGAAAATGCTTGCAAACGATAAATTTGAAAATGTGGTGAATGATTATTTTGAAAACTATTTTTCCACGACTTTAAAAAAAATGAGAACGATAAATTTGAAAAATATTTGTGATTCGCGAACATTTTTTTAAGTTGTGAACATTTAAAAAAATAATTGTGATTCGCGACTTTAAAAAAAGTTCACGAACGTGAAATTAAAAAATATTTATTAAAAAAATTTGTGATTCGTGACTTTAATAAATGTCCACGAATGAAAATTTTGAAAATGTTTGCGAACAATAAATTTGAAAATGTTCATGAACGATTAATTTGAAAAATATTTGTTCACGACTTTAAAAAATGTTCGCGAATGATAAATTTGAAAAATATTTGTGATTTGCGAACATTTGTTTTAAGTGGTGAACATTTAAAAAAATGTTTGTGATTCACGACTTTAAAAAAATGTTCTCGGACGATAAATTAAAAATATTTATTAAAAATATTGTGATTCGTGACTTTAAAAAAATGTCCAGAAACGAAAATTTTGAAATGTGACCTATCTGCACCCGCACCGCAAGTTCTATGATGGGTTTTTCTCGAAAATAGGACAGTTGGCCGGTTCAGATGGCATATGTGACCTATCTACACCCGCAATGCAAGTTCTATGACGGGTTTTTTTAGTTTACAAGTACCGTGACTTAAGTGCACCCGCAGCGCAAGTTCTCGGACCGCCAGTGCCATTTACTCGTTGAACAGCATGGCTTCAAAATCTCGAACAGGATCTACATCTCCAATTTTCTCGACCTTCTATGTTGAAGGAAACAGAACTTTTATTGCCCTAGCCTTCTCTGCGTCGCCTCAAGGTGTGGTGCCGGGGTAAGCTCCTCGCCCCAACGGCTGCGTGCTCCTCGCCTAATCGAGGGGTGCGAATGCGATGGTGCGGTGGTGGCGGCGGTGTCGTCCTCATGGGCACATATGGGAGGGTTCATGGGATAGACGGCGAGAGGATATGGGAGATCGAGCGGCGCAACCTAAGCGAGCCGGGGGTGTTCGGGGATCGTTCTATCCGGAGCAGGGAGCTGGGGGCAGGGGTAGGGCGTGAGGCTTGCCGGGCATGTCGTGCTCCGTGGAGGAGGGTTCGTGCCTGGAAGTGGAACCTGATCGGTGCCAACGATGGAGAAAAGCGCTAATTGTGGAGGAGATAACGATGACAAATTAAATCCCCTAATCAAGGCTGGTTTTCAGGAAACCCGGGTGAATCGGGTGAAAGGGAGGCAACAAAAAATCGAACGAAGTCACGAAGGAAACGGAGTCCGTTTCCCGTTTCTTTTAGGTATAGTATAAATAAATAAATATAATATAGAGAGTATAGAGATAGTAGAGATAGAGAAGAGATTCTTTTCGGAAACCGGCGACGGCTCGTGCACGGTTGGAATCGGACTGAGCTGTGTTCATAAATAGGGCGCAGGCAACCGTTTTTTGCATCATCAGACGTTCCGTTTCACCACGAACCCCAACCCAACCCTTCCTTCGGCGACAGAGAGCTAGGGCACGGGCGGCCGGCCACGATGGTGCTCGCGGAGCTGGGCGGTAGCATCTCCCGCGCGCTGGCGCGGATGAGCAGCGCGACGGTGGTCGACGAGAACGTGCTCCGGGAGTGCCTCAACGAGATCGCGCGCGCGCTCATGCAGGCCGACGTCCGCTTCAAGATGGTCTGCGACCTGCAGGCCAACATCAAGAAGTCCGTCAACCTCGAGGCCCTCGCCGCCGGCACCAACAAGCGCCGCGTCATAGAGACCGCCGTCGGGAAGGAGCTCTGCAAGATGCTGGATCCCGGGAAGCCCGCCTTCGTCCCCAAGAAGGGCAAGCCCAACGTCGTCATGTTCGTCGGACTGCAAGGTCGGTCAGAATTTCTGATTGACCAACCTCGCTTCTTTCTGAATTAATTTCTGATTGGCCGACCTCGCTTCTTTCTGAATTTCAATCTCCTTATGTAATTGCTGGTTTGGATTACAAATTTACAACATAATAACACTGATGACCGACGATCACTGATTACATATGTTTTGCAGGCTCTGGGAAAACCACCACATGTACCAAATACGCGCATTATCATCAGCGCAAGGGATTCAAGCCGTCACTGGTTTGCGCCGATACGTTCCGGGCCGGTGCTTTCGATCAGTTGAAGCAGAACGCAACCAAGGCCAAGATACCTTTCTACGGAAGGTACACTACATTGGCAGATTTATTACTCATGGATCAACCTAGCTTGTCTCTCCAGAATATTCACCTAATAGAATTGTTGTTTTTTGCAGCTACATGGAATCAGACCCTGTCAAGATTGCTGTGGAGGGCCTGGAAAAGTTCAGGCAAGAGAAATCTGATCTCATCATCATCGACACGAGTGGGCGCCATATGCAGGAGGCTGCGCTCTTCGAGGAGATGCGCCAAGTTGCGGAAGCAACGGTATTTACACTGTCTCATATAGTCCTTCACAGCATTATTATTCCTCTAGTTTTGAGATTTTTCACTGACATGCTTTGTATGGCTCTTCTACAGAAACCAGACCTGGTGATATTTGTGATGGATGGCAGCATTGGTCAGGCTGCATTCGATCAGGCACAGGCATTCAAACAGAGTGCTTCCGTTGGAGCTGTGATTATCACGAAAATGGATGGTCATGCGAAAGGAGGCGGTGCACTGAGCGCGTAAGTATTTATCTTTGTTTTCTCGCTCCTCCTTGTGCTATTCGTGTTACTACCTACTCCCTCTGTAATATAAGAGCTTTTAGATTACTATAAAGTACTATAGTTAACATATTAGTCTCTCTAGAGTTGTATTCCATTTGTAAATTTACACATCATCCATTATTTTAGTTCGACATGAAAATGCCACTCGGTTTAGGTTTAATTCTTTTGTTAAGGAAACACTGCCTCACATATATGTTTAGTGTCCGTGAAGAAGCAGTTAAAACTGTTGTTGCTACGCTGTATTCTCAAATCCTGATTTAGTTTTGTCATTGTGTGTTTTACAAATAGGTGAATACACCTTTGGATAGAGTAAGCGGGTTAAGAATCCAAGGAACTTTTTCTTGACATCCTTGCTTCTTTTTTCCAGGGTTGCAGCTACGAAAAGCCCGGTGATATTTATTGGAACTGGAGAACACATTGATGAATTTGATGTTTTCAATGTGGAACCATTTGTCGGCCGTCTGCTAGGTTAGCAACTACATTCAGTATTGTTTATAACTTGTGATTCTTCTTTCCAGTTTAGCTAACGATGGTTTTCGCAGGTAGAGGAGACTTGCCTGGCTTACTCGACAAGATGGAAAGTATTGTGCCTGCTGATCAACAATCTGAGCTTGTGGCAAAGCTGGCTGAAGGAGCCTTCACTCTCAGACTTATGTCTGAGCAATTCCAGAATCTCCTGAAAATGGGGCCAATGGGCCAGGTATTTACCATGTTAACATCTGATTTAACTTTCATACGGTTCTTCTTCTGTGATAGCATTGCTTAAGCGTGCATTTTCTGATTTATCTTGCAGATCTTCTCCATGCTGCCCGGGTTTAGCTCGGAGCTGATGCCAAAGGGACAGGAGAAACAAAGCAAAGAAAAGATCAAGCGGTACATGACGATCATGGACTCCATGACAGCCGCAGGTGAGTTGGTCTAAGAGTTTAAATCTCTTTTGTGTGTAGCAAAAATACTGCAAGAGCGATCATCTGAAACTTATCCCATCGCTGATCGATCAACTTTGCAGAGCTCGACAGCAAGAACCCGAAGCTGATGACCGAGTCGCGGATCCTCCGGGTCGCTCGAGGGTCGGGCAGGCAAGTGAAGGACGTGACGGACATGCTGGAAGAGTACAAGCGACTGGCCAAGATGTGGAGCAAGCTGAATGTGTCGAAATTGATACCGCCGAACGGAAAGATGAGTGATCAGGCCATCCAGAAGATGCTCAAAGCCATGCCGCCGCAAGTGGTGCAGCAGATGGGGGGCAAAAGTGCCTTCGAGGCTCTGGTGAAGCAAATGGGCGGCAAGGACATGAGCAAAATGCTTGCTGGCATGAAGGGTGGTGCTTAGTCTTGCAAATGTAGGTGGTGGCCTTGCTACGTTGTAGTAGAATTTCTCTCCTGACAAGATATTTCCCAACTCCCCATTGTACTTAAATTTCTCTGGAACTGACATGTAGACAATCAAATTCACTGAGTGTGGCTTTTATGACTTTGTTATCTGGATTACATGGGCTTCTGCAGAGTATGAAACACCAAAGTTAAATTTTCAAGTCCAAACTCTGAGGCTTCCTGCTGCATTTTTAGAGATTTCGATAAGAAATAAGTCTGCTGAGCCAAATTGTTAGTGTGTACTTTCTTTTTGACAGCTGTCAAGATGTTACACCTTTACTATGCGGAGTTGATATGTTTTAGTACCAATCAAATGGAATATACACCATTATTTGATCCTTACCGTTTTGCACTGCTAGCCTATCGTAATGGAATCGGTATATGGTGCATTAATTATTACTCTCTCGTTTTAGAGACTTGTTTACATTACAGAGAGAGTACATATTATGTACAAGACAAGTAAGGCGTCAATGGTTACTAATATATTATACTCACATATCTTTAATATCTTCCCCAATCTTTTTGACGTGCATTTCCTGCATAGAACTTGTATTATTGTGCACGTGTGAATGATGTGGGAGAAAGATCAATGAAATAATACTCATTAAAAGAACACATGAATAGCCCGTTATTGTACAATATATCATGTGCGCTAGAAAATGAGAATTGGGCGTCCACCGGTTAGCTAGCTAGAGCATGCTAAGTGCCCGGAGCCCGCCAACCCGTGTTTGCGGCTCAACCTCCGTCAGGCCGGCTGGTGCTCACCTTTCTCCTTACAATCAGGGCCATTGAGGGGCTAGACATGGTCGGTCAAGTTCTCTTGTATGCGCTATAGATAAATAACACACTACTTGCTACCAATGTATTGTGTTGAGAGAAATAACATGTTAATTGCTAACAATGTATTCTTTTTTTGCGGGGTAACAATGTGTGTGCTAATCTTTCATCTTCTATATAAGGATTACAACAGAACTCGCTCTTTAGACATTCAACTCACACCGCCTTAGAAGTTCAGCATTTGAAGATGTTGAATAGCACTAGTAGAAAACAGGGCTTTGGTTCAGGCCGGGTCAGCCCATTAGTCCCGGTTCAGTGTAGAACCGGGACCAATGTGGGCATTGGTCCCGGTTCGTGAGCCCAGGGGGCCGGCCGGGCCACGTGGGCCATTGGTCCCGGTTCATCCGGACATTTTGGTCCCGCTTGGTGGGATGAACCGGGACCAATGGGCCTCGCTCCTGGCCCACCACCATTGGTCCCGGTTGGTGGCTTGAACCGGGACCAAAGGCTCCCACATTGGTCCCGGTTCGTGAGCCCAGGGGGCCGGCCGGGCCACGTGGGCCATTGGTCCCGGTTCATCCGGACATTTTGGTCCCGCTTGGTGGGATGAACCGGGACCAATGGGCCTCGCTCCTGGCCCACCACCATTGGTCCCGGTTGGTGGCTTGAACCGGGACCAAAGGCTCCCACATTGGTCCCGGTTCGTGAGCCCAGGGGGCCGGCCGGGCCACGTGGGCCATTGGTCCCGGTTCATCCGGACATTTTGGTCCCGCTTGGTGGGATGAACCGGGACCAATGGGCCTCGCTCCTGGCCCACCACCATTGGTCCCGGTTGGTGGCTTGAACCGGGACCAAAGGCTCCCCTTTAGTCCCGGCTCATGTCACCAACCGGGACCAATGAGGTGCCTATATATATCCCCTCGCGCAAGAGCAGAGCACACTGCTCTGTTTTTTCTGGCCGAGGGGGAGAGGGCTTTGTGGTGCTCTAGCTCACCTCCTATGCACATGAGGTGTTCGATGGAATGCCCGAGCCACACTACTTAAGCTTTCTCCTCTCGAAGCTCGACCTCCAAGCTCCATTTTCCTCGAGATTTGTCTAGATTTAGCGGTCCATCGCGCCCCGTCCCCGTCTTCACCGCCGTCGATCACCTGCGCCGATCTCATCACCGACACCACCATGGTGAGCCTCTTGTTCTTATCTTCTTTTTGAAAGGAAAAATATTCTTACTTGTATGTTTAGATAGATAGTTGTATCATTTTCTTACATTTATTATTGCATCTTATATAGTGCGATGGTTTTGGTATCCGCCCCCGTCGGCCCTCGTCCTGTCTATGATTCGGATGTGGTATGTATATTATCTTTATAACTATTGGTTCATTTATTGTTTATGAAAATTATGCCGACCAACGTGACATAGATTTTATTTATCTAGGATGTATGTGAATCGGAAATGCCAACCGATCCTATTGTCGAGAGGTTAAATTTAGTTGAAGAAGAAAACAATTTGTTGAAGGAAAAAATAAAAAAAATTGAGGAGGAGAAGATGATATTGGAGTTGCATGTTGCGGATGTCGTCGATGATCACAAGATCAAGATGGATGCAATGCGCTTGAAGATTAGAAAGATTAGAAAATATGCCATTCATACTGAGGCTTGGTATCATTATGCCGTTGGATCAATTGTTACCTTGGTTGCGATTATGATCGCATTTGTTTTCGCATTGAAATGTTTTACATAGTTTCAATGTATGGTTTAATTAATTAGATGCTCTGGAGAGCTATATGTTGTTAGATGAGAACTATGTATGCACTTTGGTTTTAATGTGATGATGAACTTCTATTAATTTGGACACTTAATTATATATAATGCACGCAGATGAACCGGCAATGGATGTACGGTGACAGACACACCCGCGAGTACATTAAGGGCGTGCATGAGTTTCTTGATGCGGCTGAGGCAAACAAGCAGAATGGTTTTATGTGTTGTCCATGCACTGAATGTGGGAATACGAGGTCTTACTCTAACCGGAAAATCCTTCACTCCCACCTGCTTTACAAGGGTTTCATCCCACACTATAATGTTTGGACGAGGCACGGAGAAATAGGGGTTATGATGGAAGACGGCGAAGAAGAAGACTACGATGACAACTATGTGCCCCCTGAATACGGTGATGCTGCAACGGGGGGAGCTGGTGAAGATCAAGAGGAACCAGACGATGTGCCCAATGATGCTACAACGGGTGAAGCTGCTGAAGATCAAGAGGAACCAGACGATGTGCCTGATGATGATGATCTCCGCCGGGTCATTGTCGATGCAAGGACGCAATGCATTAGTCAAAAGGAGAAGCTGAAGTTCGATCGCATGTTAGAGGATCACAAAAAAGGGTTATACCCCAATTGCGAAGATGGCAACACAAAGTTCGGTACCGTACTGGAATTGCTGCAGTGGAAGGCAGAGAATGTTGTGGCTGACAAAGGATTTGAGAAGCTACTGAAAATATTGAAGAAGAAGCTTCCAAAGGATAACGAATTGCCCGACAGTACATACACAGCAAAGAAGGTCGTATGCCCTCTAGGATTGGAGGTGGAGAAGATACATGCATGCCCTAATGACTGCATCCTCTACACTGGTGCATACAAGGATCTGAACGCAGTGAGAATCGAAAGAAAGATGGGAAGTTGAGAGCACCCGCTGACGGGTCGCAGTGGAGAAAAATCGAGAGAAAGTACTGGGATGAGTTTGCAAAGGACCCAAGGAATGTATGGTTTCCTTTAAGCGCGGATGGCATTAATCCTTTCGGGGAGCAGAGCAGCAATCACAGCACCTGGCCCGTGACTCTATGTATGTATAACCTTCCTCCTTGGATGTGCATGAAGCGGAAGTTCATTATGATGCCAGTTCTCATCCAAGGCCCTAAGCAACCCGGCAACGAAATTGATGTGTACCTAAGGCCATTAGTTGAAGAACTTTTACAGCTGTGGAATGAAAACGATGTACGTACGTGGGATGAGCACAGACAGGAGGAATTTAACCTTAAGGCGTTGCTGTTTGTGACCATCAACAATTGGCCCGCTCTCAGTAACCTTTCAGGACAGACAAACAAAGGATACCACGCATGCACGCACTGTTTAGATCACACTAAAAGTATATACCTGGACAAATGTAGGAAGAATGTGTACCTGGGCCATCGTCGATTTCTTCCGACCAACCATCAATGTCGAAAGAAAGGCAAGCATTTCAAAGGCGAGGCAGATCACCGGAAGAAGCCCGCCATGCGCACCGGTGATCACGTGCTTGCTATGGTCAATGATTTACACTACATAATCTTTGGAAAGGGTCCCGGTGGACTAGCTGTTCCGAATGACGCTGAGGGACACGCACCCATGTGGAAGAAGAAATCTATATTTTGGGACCTACCCTACTGGAAAGACCTAGAGGTCCGCTCCTCAATCGACGTGATGCACGTGACGAAGAACCTTTGCGTGAACCTGCTAGGCTTGTTGGGCGTGTATGGGAAGACAAAAGATACACCTGAGGCACGGGAGGACCTGCAACGTTTGCACGAAAAAGACGGCATGCCTCCGAAGCAGTATAAAGGTCCTGCCAGCTACGCTCTTACGAAAGAAGAGAAAGAAATCCTCTTTGAATGCCTGCTTAGTATGAAGGTCACGACTGGCTTCTCGTCGAATATAAAGGGAATAATAAATATGCCAGAGAAAAAGTTTCAGAACCTAAAGTCTCATGACTGTCACGTGATTATGACGCAACTGCTTCCGGTTGCATTGAGGGGGCTTCTACCGGAAAACGTCCGATTAGCCATTGTGAAGCTATGTGCATTCCTCAATGCAATCTCTCAGAAGGTGATCGATCCAGAAATCGTACCAAGGCTAAGGAGTGATGTGGCGCAATGTCTTGTCAGTTTCGAGCTGGTGTTCCCACCATCCTTCTTCAATATCATGACGCACGTCCTAGTTCATCTAGTCGACGAGATTGTCATCTTGGGGCCCGTATTTCTACACAATATGTTCCCCTTTGAGAGGTTCATGGGAGTCCTAAAGAAATATGACCGTAATCGCGCTAGGCCAGAAGGAAGCATCTCCATGGGCCATCAAACAGAGGATGTTATCGGGTTTTGTGTTGACTTCATTCCTGGCCTTAACAAGATAGGTCTCCCTAAATCGCGGTATGAGGGGAGACTGACTGGAAAAGGCACTCTTGGAAGAGACTCAATAATATGCAGGGACGGATATTCTTGGTCTCGAGCACACTACACAGTTCTACAGAACTCTACCTTGGTGACCTCGTATGTCGATGAACACAAGAACAGTCGTCGCCGAGCACTTGTGAAATTCTCGATTCAGTTCGATCGATCTCCTCATCCTCTCCTCCGACGACGCCGCCAGGCTGCTCCTCGTCCTCGTCGCCGCCGAGCCCTCCGGACCACGTCGTCACCTCCCTGAGCCCGCGCCGTCCTCGTCGCCGGCATCCCTGAGCCCGCCGCCCTCGTCCCCGTCGCCGCGTGCCTCCCCGAGCCCGCCTCCTTGTCCCCGTCACCGCGTGCCGCCCCGAGGCTGTCGTCCCCGTCACCGCGTGCCGCCCCGAGCCCGCCGTCCTCGTCGCCGGACTCCAGCCGTCGCAGCCCCCTCAAAGTGAGCCCCCCTCTCGAGTGCCACTCTTGCGCCCGAGCGCCCCTTGCTCCGCCCCTGCTCCATGGTCGCCGCTGGCCCTGATGCATTGAAGAGCAGAAGGAGAGGAGAAGTAGAGGAGAGGAGAAGTGGAGCAGCAGCAACGCACTGTCCACTTTTCTGAATTTTTTGGAATTTCTGAATTTTTTTGTCCATATAGAAGGTGTTTGATGAAATGCTAGATGGCTTTGGGCATTTTTGGAATTTTTAAAAAAAATTGTGGTGAGGTACTGATGCAAGACAAAGGCGATGGCAAAATTTCAGAATTTTTGGAGAGGTTTAGAATAGGTTTTCAACAAGTTATTTGAATCCGATTCAAATTTCATTTGAATGAAATTTGAAAATTTTGAACCATGGATCAGAAGGTTTTTGGTGAAACGGATTGTGGGTACTGTCATGAAGTTGGAGTAATTTTTCTGGTTGTATAAGAGTTAGGAAAATTTAGTATATGCTAAATATGTCAAAAATGTTTTTTTCCTATGATGTTTTTTTCATATATGTATTCATTTTTTTATTTAGGTTGTTAATTAGTAGATATCGATTTTAGGTTAGTGTAGAGGAAAAAGTAAAATAAGGAAAAGGAAGAAAAGAGAAAGAAGGAAGAAGAAGAAGAAGAAAAGGAAGGAGTGGAAAAAGGAAAATAAGAAGAGGATGACTTCTTTTTTTTCTTCGATCTTCTCCTCTATTCCTTTCTTCTTCTCCTCTATTTTCTTCTTCGATCTTTTTTCCTCTTCTTACATGAGGGTGGGGGGGTCGATATACCCCCTCTCTGATAACTTCGACATGAGGGGGGGTCACCAAGGGTTCGAGGGGCGAGGGTCGGAAACTATAGGGTAGAGGTTCAAGGGTCACCGAGGGTTCGAGGGGCGAGGGTCGGGAACTAGGGTAGAGGTTCGAGGGTCACCGAGGGTTCGAGGGGCGAGGTTCGGGAACTAGGGTAGAGGTTCGAGGGTCACCGAGGGTTCGAGGGTCGTCGAGGGGTCGAGATGTTGCCTAGTGTCAAAGTATTAAAGATCCATGGCTTCATCATTAGACGGAAGTAACCGGGGCATGATGGTACGAAGTTGTGCAAAGTTGTTTTGGAACGGAGTTCCGGATAGAATAATTCGCCTTTTTGTACGAATTTCAGCAAAGGCCTTCCAAATAGGGATATTCGGAAGGCTCTTGCTGAACTTTGTACGAAAAAGTGAATTATCCTATCCGGGACTCCATTCCAAAACAACTTTGTAGACTTCGTACCATCATGCGCCTGTTACTTTCCTAGTGTCAAAATATTGAAGAAATCCATGGCTTCATCATTAGCCGGAAGTAACCAGGGCATGACGAAGTCCTCCAAAGTTATTTTGGAATGGTGTCCCGGATAGGATAATTTGCCTTTTTGTATGAATTTCAGCAAAGGCCTTCCAAATAACGATATTTGGAAGGTGTTGCTGAACTTTGTACCAAAAAGCGAATTATCTTATCTGGGACTCCGTTCCAAAATATCTTTGGAGAGCTTCGTACCATCATGCACATGTTACTTTCGCCTAATGATGAAGACATGGTTTTGTTGAATCCTTTGACACTAGGCAACCTTCCGACCCCTCGACGATCCTCTCGAACATGAGAGGAAGAACAGGATGAAAAAAGAAGAGGAAGAAGAAAAAAAAGAGGAGAAGAAAGAATAGACTTCTCCTCTATTCTTTCTTCTCCTCTTTTTTTTCTTCTTCTTCCTCTTTTTTTATCGGGAACGAGGGTCGTCGAGGGACATATAGATGTAGCGTCGTCGTTGTCGATATATACCCCCTCCCGATAGCTTCAACACGTGGGGGGGGGGTCGAGGCCACTAATTAATATATATGATTCCTTACTATGATTAGGTAGCTAGTTCTATGTTTGGCACTAATATATCCATCTGTCATGTTTGAATAATAATTGCCATGTTGTAAATATTTGTAGAAACTATGGACACCGCCCGAGACGAAGCAAAAGAAGCGTTGTTGAGGGACATAATCGCAGAAGGAAGTGATGTCGTCTCGTTGTTTCTCAACAACACCGATGGTCTGGAAGGAGAGGGTGAAGAAGCTGGCTACGGTGACCTAATGCCGGTGCAAGAAGAAGAACATGAGGACGGCTCCGGTGACCCAATGCCGGTGCAAGAAGGAGACCGTGATGACGGCTCCGGTGACCGAACCGAGTCCGGGCAGGTATATATATTAGTTAAGCCTGTGCTGACTAGCTGATTGATGCATTCATTGTTTTGGTATGTACACATATTAATTAAGTCTTTGTTCTTTTTTCTAGCCCTCCGGATCGAGCACAACTTCGGTAAAGAGATGAGGCCCGAAGAAAAAGTTGAGCTCGGATGAAAAGTTTGAGATCATAGCAATCGCGCCCGACGGCCAACCGATTGAACCCCTCCGGACAAAGAACGCATTTGTTGCTCAGTGCGGGGTTCTGGTTAGGGACAAGATCCCGATAAGCATCCAGCAATGGTTTAAGCCGGCTACAGAAGATCCTGAGGTGTCTTATGTCAATGATATGCAGAAAAATGATCTTTGGACTGAGCTGAAGTCAAATTTCACCCTACCGCCAGAGGATAACCCAGAGAACCCAGTTAAAGAGCGATTAATCAAGTCTTTTGCTCTTAAGAGGATGGCAGAACTATTCAGGAGGTGGAAGAAAGAGCTGAATAAGTTTGTCAAAAATAATGAGACACCAGAATTCAAGGGCAGATATGAGAAGATCAGAGATCACTGGCCCGCATTTGTGGCCCACAAGACATCGGAAAAGAGTAAGAAGATGTTGGCGACAAACAAGCAAAATGTTGCGAAGAAGATGCTTCACCATCGCACGGGGTCAGGTGGCTACCTCATAGCCCGGCCTAAGTGGGCCAAGACTGAGAATGATCTGGTTGATAAAGGGATCGAAGCAGAGACAATTAGCTGGCCAGACCGTTGCCGGACTTGGTTCTTCGGGGCTGGCGGAACCTTGGACCCTGTAACAGGAAAGTGCATTTGGACGAACGATCAAATGGACATACCAGTCAGGAAGCTTAAGCAGTATATCGAAGCAGCGCAGTAAGGGAAGTTCTTTCCAGACAGAGAGAACGACGAGCTCACAATGGCCCTCGGGAATCCTGAGCACCCTGGACGGACACGAGGCACGCCAGGCTCCATTCCATGGAAGGTTGGGTTTCCGGACGCAGGCGGTTACAAATCCCATGAGAGGAGGAAAAAAAGTGCAGCAGACCCAAATGCAGGCGCTGCAAGCAAGGGTAGACGTGATAGAGGAACGAGAAGCAAATCGCAACAAACGTACTGCCGAAGCCTCCCCTGAAGCTTGTTGGAAATATGCCCTAGAGGCAATAATAAATTGGTTATTATTATATTTCCTTGTTCATGATAATCATTTATTATCCATGCTATAATTGTATTGATAGGAAACTCAGATACATGTGTGGATACATAGACAACACCATGTCCCTAGTGAGCCTCTAGTTGACTAGCTCGTTGATCAATAGATGGTTACGGTTTCCTGACCATGGACATTGGATGTCGTTGATAACGGGATCACATCATTAGGAGAATGATGTGATGGACAAGACCTAATCCTAAGCATAGCACTAGATCGTGTAGTTCATATGCTATAGCTTTTCTAATGTCAAGTATCATTTCCTTAGACCATGAGATTGTGCAACTCCCGGATACCGTAGGAATGCTTTGGGTGCACCAAACGTCACAACGTAACTGGGTGGCTATAAAGGTGCACTGCGGGTATCTCCGAAAGTGTCTGTTGGGTTGGCACGAATCGAGACTGGGATTTGTCACTCCGTGTAAACGGAGAGGTATCTCTGGGCCCACTCGGTAGGACATCATCATATGCGCAATGTGACCAAGGAGTTGATCACGGGATGATGTGTTACGGAACGAGTAAAGAGACTTGCCGATAACGAGATTGAACAAGGTATTGGATACCGACGATCGAATCTCGGGCAAGTAACATACCGATAGACAAAGGGAATTGTATACGGGATTGATTAAGTCCTTGACATCGTGGTTCATCCGATGAGATCATCGTGGAACATGTGGGAGCCATCATGGGTATCCAGATCCCGCTGTTGGTTATTGACCGGAGAACGTCTCGGTCATGTCTGCATGTCTCCCGAACCCGTAGGGTCTACACACTTAAGGTTCGGTGACGCTAGGGTTATAGAGATATTAGTATGCGGTAACCCGAAAGTTGTTCGGAGTCCCGGATGAGATCCCGGACGTCACGAGGAGTTCCGGAATGGTCCGGAGGTAAAGAATTATATATAGGAAGTGCTATTTCGGCCATCGGGACAAGTTTCGGGGTCACCGGTATTGTACCGGGACCACCGGAAGGGTCCCGGGGGTCCACCGGGTGGGGCCACCTGCCCCGGGGGGCCACATGGGCTGTAGGGGGTGCGCCTTGGCCTATATGGGCCAAGGGCACCAGCCCCAAGAGGCCCATGCGCCAAGAGAAGAGAAAAAGGGGAGAGTCCTAAAGGGGGAAGGCACCTCCGAGGTGCCTTGGGGAGGATGGACTCCTCCCCATCCTTGGCCGCACCCTTCCTTGGAGGAAGGGGCAAAGGGCTGCGCCTCTCCCTCTCCCTTGGCCCTATATATAGTGGGGAAAAAGGAGGAGCAAAGATACCTGAGCCCTGGCGCCTCCCTCTCCCTCCCGTGACACATCTCCCTCCTCCCGCAGCGCTTAGCGAAGCCCTGTTGGAGTCCCGCTACTTCCACCACGCCGTCGTGCTGCTGGATATCCATCAACCTCTCCCTCCTCCTTGCTGGATCAAGGCATGGGAGACGTCTCCGTTTCGTACGTGTGTTGAACGCGGAGGTGCCGTCCGTTCGGCGCTAGGATCATCGGTGATTTGAATCACGACGAGTACGACTCCATCAACCCCGTTCACTTGAACGCTTCCGCTTAGCGATCTACAAGGGTATGTAGATGCACTCTCCTTCCCCTCGTTGCTAGTTCTCCATAGATAGATCTTGGTGACACGTAGGAAAATTTTGAATTTCTGCTACGTTCCCCAACAGTGGCATCATGAGCTAGGTCTATTGCGTAGATTCTATGCACGAGTAGAACACAAAGTAGTTGTGGGCGTTGATTTGTTCATATGCTTGCCGTTACTAGTATTATCTTGATTCGGTATTGTGGGATGAAGCGGCCCGGACAACTTACACGTACTCTTACGTGAGACCGTTCCACCGACAAACATGCTAGTTGCATAAGGTTGGCTAGCGGGTGTCTGTCCTCCTCCTACTTTAGTCGGATCGGATTCGAATGAAAAGGGGTCCTTATGAAGGGTAATAGGCAATTGGCATATCACGTTGTGGTTTTGCGTAGGTAAGAAACGTTCTTGCTAGAAACCATAGCAGCCCACGTAAAACATGGCAAACAACAATTAGAGACGTCTAACGTTTTTTTGCAGGGTATGCTATGTGATGTGATATGGCCAAAAGGATGTGATGATGATATATGTAATGTATGAGATTTGATCATTGTTCTTGTAATAGATGATCATGGAGCCCCAAGATGGAGATCAAAGGAGCTACATGATATTGGCCATATCATGTCACTATTTGATTGCATATGATGTTTATCATGTTTATACATCTTTGTTTACTTAGTACGACGGTAGTAAATAAGATGATCCCTCATTAAAATTTCAAGAAGTGTTCTCCCCTAACTGTGCACCGTTGCTACAGTTCGTCGCTTCGAAGCATCACGTGTTAATCGGGTGTGATAGATCCTTTCGTTCACATACAACGGGTGTAAGCAAGATTTACACATGCAAAAACACTTAGGGTTAACTTGACGAGCCTAAGCTGTGAGACATTGCTCGGAACAACAGAGACGAAAGGTCGGAGCATGAGTCGTATAGAAGATACGACAACATGAACATGTTCACCGACGTTGACTAGTTCGTCTCACGTGTTAATCGGACATGGCCTGGTCGACTCGGATCATGTAATCACTTAGATGACTAGAGGGATGTCTATCTGAGTGGGGAGTTCATACGATGACTAATTATCCTGACATAGTCAAAAGGATTTTGCAATTATGTCATATCTCACGCTTTAGTTCTACTGTTTAATTATGTTCCTAGAGAAAATTTAGTTGAAAGTTGATAGTAGCAATTATGCGGACTAGGTCCGTAAACTGAGGATTGTCCTCATTGCTTCATTAGAAGGCTTATGTCCTTAATGCACCGCTCAGTGTGCTGAACCTCGAACGTTGTCTGTGGATGTTGCGAACATCTGCCATACACTTTTGATACTACGTGATAGTTCAGTTAAACGGTTTAGAGTTGAGGCACAAAGACGTTTGAAACGTCAGAAACATATGAGATGTTTTGAGGGCTGAAATTGGAATTTCAGGCTCGTGCCCACGTCAAGAGGTATAAGACCTCCGACGATTTTCTTAACCTGCAAACTAAGGAGAAAAGCTCAATTGTTGAGCTTGTGCTCAGATTGTCTGAGTACAACAATCATTTGAATCAAGTGGGAGTTGATCTTCCAGATTGAGATAGTGATGTTTCTCCGAAGTCATTACCACCAAGCTGCTAGAGCTTCGTGATGAACTATAATATATCGGGACATATATGATGATCCTTGAGATATTCGCGATGTTTGACACCGCAAAAGTAGAAATCAAAGAAGGAGCATCAATTGTTGATGGTGGTGAAACCACTAGTTTCAAGGAGGGCAAGGGACGAAGGGATACTTCATGAAACGGCAATTCAGCTGCTGCTCTAGTGAAGAAACCCAAGGTTGAACCCAAACCCGAGACTAAGTGCTCTGTATATAAGGGGAACAGCCACTGGAGCAGAATTACCCTAGATACTTGGTAGATAGAAGGCTGGCAGGTCGATAGAAGTATATTGGATATACATTGTTGTTGATGTGTACTTTACTAGTACTCCTAGTAGCACCAGGGTATTAGATACCGGTTCGGTTGCTAAGTGTTAGTAACTCGAAATAAAAGCTACGGAATAAACGGAGACTAGCTAAAGGTGAGCTGACGATAATGTTTGGAAGTGTTTCCAATGTTGATATGATCAAGCATCGCACGCTCCTCTACCATCGAAGATTGGTGTTAAACCTAAATAATTGTTATTTGGTGTTTGCGTTGAGCATAGACATGATTGGATTATGTCTACCGCAATACGGTTATTCATTTAAGGAGAATAATGGTTACTCTGTTTATTTGAGTAATACCTTCAATGGTCTTGCACCTATGATGAATGGTTTATTGAATCTCGATCGTAGTGACACACATGTTCATGCCAAAAGATATAAGATAGTACCACCTACTTGTGGCACTGCCACTTAAGTCATATCGGTATAAAACGCATGAAGAAGCTCCATGTTGATGGATCTTTGGACTCACTCGTTTTTGAAAGGTTTGAGACATGCGAACCATGTCTATTGGTGTATATGCATGAAGAAACTCCATGCAAATGGACCGTTTGGACTCACTTGATTTTGAATCACTTGAGACATGCAAATCATACCACATGGGCAAGATGACTGAAAGCCTCGTTTTCGGTAAAATGGAACTAGAAAGCAACCTGTTGGAAGTAATACATTTTGATGTGTGCAGTCCAATGAGTGCTGAGGCATGTAGTGGATATCGTTATGTTCTTACTTCACAGATGATTTGAGTAGATGTTGAGTATATTTACTTGATGAATCACGAGTCTGAATTATTGAAAGGTTCAAGTAATTTCAGGGTGAAGTTGAAAGATCGTCGTGACAAGAGGATAAAATATCTATGATATGATCATAGAGATGAATATCTGAATTACGAGTTTGGCACAGAATTAAGACATTGTGGAAATTGTTTCACAACTGATACAGCCTGGAACACCATAGTGTGATGGTGTGTCCGAACATCATAACTGCACCCTATTGGATATGATGCATACCATGATGTCTCTTATCAAATTACCACAATAGTTTATGGGTTAGGCATTAGAGACAACCACATTCACTTTAAATAGGGCACCACATAATTCCGATGAGATGACACCGTATGAACTATGGTTTAGAGAAACCTAAGCTGTCATTTCTTAAAAGTTTGGGGCTGCGACGCTTATGTGAAAAGTTTCAGGCTGATAAGCTCGAACCCAAAGCGGATAAATGCATCTTCATAGGATAACCCAAAACAGTTGGGTATACCTCCTGTCTCAGATCCGAAAGCAATAAGGGATTGTTTCTTGAATCGGGTCCTTTCTCGAGGAAAAGTTTCTCTCGAAAGAATTGAGTGGGAGGATGGTGGAGACTTGATGAGGTTATTAAACCGTTACTTCAACTAGTGTATAGCAGGGCACAAAGAGTTGTTCCTGTGGCACCTACACCAATTGAAGTGGAAGCTTATGATATTGATCATGAGACTTAGGATCAAGTCACTCCCAAACCTCGTAGGATGACAAGGATGCGTACTACTTCAGAGTGGTACGTAATCCTGTCTTGGAAGTCATGTTGCTAGACAACAACGAACCTACGAGCTATGGAGAAGCGATGGTGGGCCCGGATTCCGATAAATGGCTTGAGGCCATATAATCCGAGAGAGGATCCATGTATGAAAACAAAGTGTAGACTTTGGAAGAACTACTTGATGGTCGTAAGGCTGTTGAGTGTAGATGGATTTTAAAAGGAAGACGGACAATGATGGTAAATGTCACCATTAAGAAAGCTCGACTTGTCGTTAAGATGTTTTCCGACAAGTTCAAGGAGTTGACTACGGTGAGACTTTCTCGCTCGTAGCAATGCTAAGAGTCTGTTGGAATTATATTAGCGATTACTGCATTATTTATGAAATCTTGCAGATAGGATGTCAAAACATTGTTTCCTCGACGATTTTCTTGAGGAAAGGTTGTATGTGATACAACCGGAAGGTTTTGTCAATCCTGAAAGATGCTAATAAGTATGCAAAGCTCCAGCAATCCTTCTGAGGACTGGAGTAAGCATCTCGGAGTTGGAATGTATGCTTTGATGAGATGATCAAAGATTTTGGGTGTATACAAAGTTTATGAGAAACTGGTATTTCCAAAGAAGTGAGTGGGAGCACTATAGAATTTCTGATGAATATATGTTGTTGATCGGAAATGACGTAGAATTTCTGGGAAGCATATAGGGTTATTTGGAAAGTGTTTTTCAATGGAAAGCCTGGATTAAGCTACTTGAGCATTGAGCATCAAGATCTATAAGGATAGATCAAAACGCTTAATGGTACTTTCAAATGAGCACATACCTTGACATGATCTTGAAGGTGTTCAAGATGGATCAGTCAAAGAAGGAGTTCTTGCCTGAGTTATAAGGTATGAAGTTAAGACTTAAAGCTCGACCACGGCAGAATAGAGAGAAAGGACGAAGGTCGTCCCCTGTGCTTAAGACATAGGCTCTACAGTATGCTATGCTGTGTACCGCACCTGAAGTGTGCCTTGCCATGAGTCAGTCAAGGGGTACAAGAGTGATCCAAGAATGGATCACAGGACAGCGGTCAAAGTTATCCTTAGTAACTGGTAGACTAAGGAATTTTTCTCGATTATGGAGGTGGTAAAAGAGTTCGTCGTAAAGGGTTACGTCGATGCAAGATTAACACCTATCCGGATAGCTCTGAGTAGAGATGCCGGATACGGATAATGGAGCAACAATTTAGAATAGCTCCAAGTAGAACAGTTATTTGGATTAGCTCCAAATAGAACGTGGTAGCTACATCTAGGAGATGACATAGAGATTTGTAAAGCACACACGGATCTGAAAGGTTCAGACCCATTGACTAAAACCTCTCTCACAAGCAACATGATCAAACCTAGAACTCATTGAGTGTTAATCACATAGTGATGTGAACTAGACTACTGACTCTAGTAAACTCTTGGGTGTTAGTCACATGGCGATGTGACCTGTGAATGTTAATCACATTGCGATGTGAACTAGATTATTGACTCTAGTGCAAGTGGGAGACTATTGGAAATATGCCCTAGAGGCAATAATAAATTGGTTATTATTATATTTCCTTGTTCATGATAATCGTTTATTATCCATGCTATAATTGTATTGATAGGAAACTCAGATACATGTGTGGATACATAGACAACACCATGTCCCTAGTGAGCCTCTAGTTGACTAGCTCGTTGATCAATAGATGGTTACGGTTTCCTGACCATGGACATTGGATGTCGTTGATAACGGGATCACATCATTAGGAGAATGATGTGATGGACAAGACCTAATCCTAAGCATAGCACTAGACCGTGTAGTTCATATGCTATAGCTTTTCTAATGTCAAGTATCATTTCCTTAGACCATGAGATTGTGCAACTCCCGGATACCGTAGGAATGCTTTGGGTGTATCAAACGTCACAACGTAACTGGGTGACTATAAAGGTGCATTACAGGTATCTCTGAAAGTGTCTGTTGGGTTGGCACGAATCGAGACTGGGATTTGTCACTCCGTGTAAACGGAGAGGTATCTCTGGGCCCACTCGGTAGGACATCATCATATGCGCAATGTGACCAAGGAGTTGATCACGGGATGATGTGTTACGGAACGAGTAAAGAGACTTGCCGATAACGAGATTGAACAAGGTATTGGATACCGACGATCGAATCTCGGGCAAGTAACATACCGATAGACAAAGGGAATTGTATACGGGATTGATTAAGTCCTTGACATCGTGGTTCATCCGATGAGATCATCGTGGAACATGTGGGAGCCATCATGGGTATCCAGATCCCGCTGTTGGTTATTGACCGGAGAACGTCTCGGTCATGTCTGCATGTCTCCCGAACCCGTAGGGTCTACACACTTAAGGTTCGGTGACGCTAGGGTTATAGAGATATTAGTATGCGGTAACCCGAAAGTTGTTCGGAGTCCCGGATGAGATCCCGGACGTCACGAGGAGTTCCGGAATGGTCCGGAGGTAAAGAATTATATATAGGAAGTGCTATTTCGGCCATCGGGACAAGTTTCGGGGTCATCGGTATTGTACCGGGACCACCGGAAGGGTCCCGGGGGTCCACCGGGTGGGCCCACCTGCCCCGGGGGCCACATGGGCTGTAGGGGGTGTGCCTTGGCCTATATGGGCCAAGGGCACCAGCCCCAAGAGGCCCATGAGCCAAGAGAGAAAAAAAAGGGGAGAGTCCTAAAGGGGAAGGCACCTCCGAGGTGCCTTGGGGAGGATGGACTCCTCCCCACCCTTGGCCGCACCCTTCCTTGGAGGAAGGGGAAAGGGCTGCGCCTCCCCCTCTCCCTTGGCCCTATATATAGTGGGGAAAAAGGAGGAGCAAACCAATCTAAGGCCTGGCGCCTCCCTCTCCCTCCCGTGACACATCTACCTCCTCCCGCAGCGCTTAGCGAAGCCCTGTTGGAATCCCGCTACTTCCACCACGCCGTCGTGCTGCTGGATCTCCATCAACCTCTCCCTCCTCCTTGCTGGATCAAGGCATGGGAGACGTCTCCCTTCCGTACGTGTGTTGAACGCAGAGGTGCCGTCCGTTCGGCGCTAGGATCATCGGTGATTTGAATCACGACGAGTACGACTTCATCAACCCCGTTCACTTGAACGCTTCCGCTTAGCGATCTACAAGGGTATGTAGATGCACTCTCCTTCCCCTCGTTGCTAGTCTCTCCATAGATAGATCTTGGTGACACGTAGGAAAATTTTGAGTTTATGCTACGTTCCCCAACAAAGCTACCCCGCCATCTCAGCGCAGAAGCAGCGTGGCTTCCACCGAGCTGCTTCAGCCGGAGCATGCCTTGATGGATCCTGCCAGCTATCCCGTGGATGCTATCACGGAGTCTCAAAATTGCCACCTTATGACGCAATGGATGAATTTGAAGGTCAAGGCGGCTGTTGGCTCTGTTTATCCTACTGAACCCGGCGCAACTTTTCACTGCCGGCCAATTCCAGAAGGATATGCTAGGGTGATGGTGGATGAAATAACGGAGGGATTTGAGGACCTCCAGCTTGACCACCCTACTGGTGAAGGGGAGACTCGGCTAGGGTCTGCTCTGAAGACTCCATGCCTATGGCGGAAGGAGCTCATCAACCTTCCGAACTGGACGCCTCCGCCTCCTCCTCCTCCTCCGGCGAGTCAGGGCACTCCGCCTCCTCCACCGCCTCCTCCTCCGGCGAGTGACGATCAAGGCCCTCGGCCGGCTCCTTCTCCGGCGCGTGGCGGCACTCCGCCTCCTTCTCCGCCTGCGCCGACGCGCCCGAGCAGCCAGCCTCCTCCTTCTCTGCCTCGTCAGCAAGGGCGGAAGAGACCTGCCGCCGCTCCAGCTGCTCCGGCGCATCGTAGTCCTTCTCCTCCGCCTCGTAAGCAAGTAAAGAAGACAACCGCTCCGTCTGCTCGGTCGGCGTCTAGCAGTACAACCAGAGGCGGGAGGACATACAGATTCGGTCCTTCTCTGAAGACTCCACAGAAGTTACCATATGAGAGGACCCCGGAGGAGAACGCCGAGATCGCGCGAACTGAAGTGGATGACTGGTTTCAAGGGTTGAGAGCAAAGAGACATCCACCTCCGGAGGAGAAGGTAGATCCGGTGGAAGTGAAGCGCACTCTGGCTGCCCTGGCAAAACCACCCAAGTCTCCGCCGAAAGGCAACTATGAGCGCATTATTGCAAAGACATGGGCCGAAGCGGAGCGGTCGGGAAGTACAGTCAGTGATCAAAGGCTGAAAGAACGACGAGCAGCTGGGAAACAAATTGCCCAGCTCGGCGAACAAGCGAAGCAATCGTGCCCCCCCTCAAGGTGCCTAGCGACATCGTCGATCCGAGGATGGTGCCCGGTTATGGCAATGTTGACGATTACCTTCCCGACGATGTACATTATGATCCCATGGAGGTGCATATACACAGATACGAGTACGGGAAGCCTCTCGTCAAAGATGAAAAATCTTTAACAACGATGATGCGAAGATTACATGATTGGTACTTGAAAATCTGCAGAGAGTCTGGGGGGAGGAGTACTTTGTATGCGAGAGTTAAACCGGAGCATGACCTTGTTGGAATTGAACTGTTGCCTATTCCATTTGAGGAGTTCTATCAGTTTTTCAATCAATTGGCCCTCGATAAAACAACGATCACCTGCTACTGTCTGTAAGTACTACTACTTCTGTCATTAAGTCTCTCTATATAGCTCATCTCTTTCATTGCATGTATTTATAATTATCCTCACTATATTATGCAGAATGAAGATCGCCGAATTGAAGAAAAGACAAATCGGTGATATTGGGTTCGTTAACACATATCTCATAGATGCAACTGAGGTTCAACATCATCCCAGAGATACCGAGGCCAACTTGCTACGATCATTCAAAAAAATGAAAACAAAGATATAATACTCTTTCCTTACAACTTTAAGTGAGTGTTACTGTCTTGTGCATATTCGGTTTCCCTTATATATTAGTCCAGGTTATAGTAATGTAATTGATGAGTTATGCATGCGTGTGCAGTTTCCACTATATTCTCCTAGAGATTAGGCTTGAGCAGGGAGTAGTAACCGTCTTGGACTCTAAATGAAAAGATCCCCAGGAGTATGCGGACATGACTGAAATCCTCAAGAAGTAAGTTAAATCGATCATTATCCACCATATCAGCAACTTTGTTCATTTCCTGATATCAAGTAATTGTTTTCTTTGTCCGGCAGGGTTTGGAGAAAATTCACCAGAAAAGTTCCGGGACTGCCGAAGGAGCTAGAATTTAGACACCCGAAAGTAAGTACTATAGTAGCATGTTCCGCGCATCTCCTAGTGATTCAAGCGCTAGTTTCATCAATACCATTTAGCATTCTTGCTTATCAGTTTGATTGACCTCTATTTCTTGTAAAGTGGTTGTGGCAGGAAAAAGGGAATGATTTCTGTGGATACTACGTCTGCGAGTCCATCCGCCACACGACCTGTGAGCGGGGCGGGTACTCTGACGAACAATATGAAGTACGTAAATAACAACATTCACAATTTTATTTTATTACCATCATTTGTATTGAGTTTCATTCATTCATATATATATGTATTGACCCCCTTCTTCAAATTAGATGTTTCGGAAGCGGGATGAACTCCTAGCACCAGCTCGCATGCGAGCAATTCAAGAGGAATTGGCGGCATTCTTTCTTGACCAAGTGATCGCTGAAGACGGAGAATACTATGTGGACCATGAGTCCGTATGATTATATTTGTAAGAGATAATTATTGTATATATGTAGCCGGTAGTGTCGGATAGATATACGAGAACTTGTTGTTCGACCAATCTCTCGGAGAAGGAGAGGTGGTCGATATCACTTCTCTCTATATGCATATATGTTCATGACGATCTTCTATTTCCTTCGTTTGCTTACTAGCTAACTAGCGTGTCTAGTCCTCTCTATACGTATGTATAGTACGTAGCGTCGACCAAGCACGGACATAAGAGAGGACACTTCTCTCTATTAATTATAGCTAGCTAACACAATATATGAAACACCTAAATTAACCCCCCAAAACCCCCAAACCCCCCCCCTTCAAAAAAACAAAAACCCCAGCCACAGAAATGCTGACGCATGGATGCCTATTGGTCCCGGTTGGTGCCACCAACCGGGACCAAAGGGTCTCCTGCCTGGGCTTTGCGCACTGTCCACGTGGAGGCCCATCAGTCCCGGTTCTGGATTGAACCGGGACTAAAGGTACAGGGCATTAGTACCGACACTTTAGTCCCGGTTCAGGAACCGGGACTAAAGGCCCTTACGAACCGGGACTATAGGCCCTTTTTCTACCAGTGTAGGTCGGCCCCAAGCTGCATTCAAAATGATGCTAGTCGTGACATCACATTTAGACTACCCACAATGGGGAATAATTTGGACTAGTAACATGCATATGTTACTAGTCTATATTATTACCACTATAGTAGAGAGTAACATATGTGTGGTGTCATACAATACTTCATTTATTAGGTTATAGATTCATCTTGTCTTGAAATATGTGTTGTTACCCATAGTAGGCGTAACTAGCTATATTACTCAACTCATTTATCTTCTTATTAAATCATTGACACATAAGCAAATTTGCTGAGTTGGACATGATGTTTGTCCTAGAGGCGTCAAACGAGAAGGTGCATGATACATCTCCATCGTATCTACTTTTCCAAACACTTTTGCCCTTATTTTGGACTCTAACTTGCATGATTTGAATGGAACTAACCCAGACTAACGATGTTTTCAGCAGAATTGCCATGGTGTTATTTTTGTGTAGAAATAAAAGTTTTCAGAATGACCTGAAAATCAACGAAGAATATTTTTGGAATATATAAAAAATACTGGCAAAAGAATCAAAGCCAGGGGGCCCACACCCTGTCCATGAGGGTGAGGGCACGCCTACCCCCCTGGGCGCGCCCCCTGCCTCGTGGGCCCCCTGGTGCTCCACCGACCTCAACTCCAACTCTATATATTCACGTTCGGGGAGAAAAAAAATCAGGGAGAAGGATTCATCACGTTTTACGATACGGAGCCGCCGCCAAGCCCTAATCTCTCTCGGGAGGGCTGATCTGGAGTCCGTTCGGGGCTCCGGAGAGGGGAATTCGTCGCCATCGTCATCATCAACCTTCCTCCATTACCAATTTCATGATGCTCACTGTTGTGCGTGAGTAATTCCATCATAGGCTTGCTGGACGGTGATGGGTTGGATGAGATTTATCATGTAATCGAGTTAGTTTTGTTAGGGTTTGATCCTTAGTATCCATTATGTTCTGAAATTGATGTTGCTATGACTTTGCTATGCTTAATGCTTGTCACTAGGGCCCGAGTGCCATGATTTCATATCTGAACCTATTATGTTTCGATGAATATATGTGAGTTCTTGATCCTATTTTGTAAGTCAATAGTCACCTATTATGTGTGACGATCCGTTAACCCCGAAGTGACAATAATTGGGATACTTACCGGTGATGACCGTAGTTTGAGGAGTTCATGTATTCACTGAGTGTTAATGCTTTGGTCCGGTACTCTATTAAAAGGAGGCCTTAATATCCCTTAGTTTCCAATAGGACCCCGCTGCCACGGGAGGGTAGGACAAAAGATGTCATGCAAGTTCTTTTCCATAAGCACGTATGACTATATTCGGAATACATGCCTACATTACATTGATGAACTGGAGCTAGTTTCGTGTCACCCTATGTTATAACCGTTGCATGAGGAATCGCATCCGACATAATTATCCATCACTGATCCATTGCCTACGAGCTTTTCACATATTGATCTTTGCTTAGTTACCTTTTTGTTGCCACTGTTACGCTTGCTATAAAACTGCTACTGTTAACTTTGCCACCGTTACCGTTACTTCCATACTACTTTGCTACTAAATACTTTGCTGCAGATATTAAGTGTTCCAGGTGCGGTTGAATTGACAACCCAACTGTTAATACTTGAGAATATTCTTTGGCTCCCCTTGTGTCGAATCAATAAATTTGGGTTGAATACTCTACCCTCTAAAACTGTTGTGATCTCCTATACTCGTGGGTTATCAAGACTATTTTCTGGCGCCGTTGTCAGGGAGCATAGCTCTATTCTTTGACTCACTTGGGATTTATATCTGTTGATCACTATGAAGAACTTGAAAGATGAAAGAACCAATATTTTTCCCTCAACTACGAGGGGAGGTAAGGAACTGCCATCTAGCTCTGCACTTGATTCACCTTCTGTTTTGAGTAAACTTGCGACACCTACACCTGCTATTTATTCTGATATGTCGCATGTTATTAATGATGCCACTTCTGCTTTGCATGATACTTATGATGAATCTACTTCTATGCTTGATAATACTGTGCCATTAGGTGAATTTCTTGATGAACAACTTGTTAGGGCTAGAGAGAATGAAATTATTGAAACTGATAATATTGATGAAAGTGATGATGAAGATTCTCCCCCTAGATATGAATTGCCTGTTGCGCCTGAGGGTTATGTTATGGATGAAGAAACTGCTAGAGACTTCTTAGCTTGCAATGATAGATATGATCTTAAGAAACTGTTAGCTAGGCTGAAAGGAAAATATTTTAATGCTAGAATGAAATATGACCTCGCTTTTTCTACTTCACCTATCGGTATTTATGATAAGGATTATGATTTCTCTATCGATCCTGAGTTAATTACTTTGGTTGAATCTGATCCTTTTTATGGCTGTGAATCTGAAACTGTTGTGGCACATCTTACTAAATTAAATGATATAGCCACCCTATTCACTAATGATGAGAAAACTCGCTATTACTTTATTCTTAAGTTGTTTCCGTTCTTATTAAAGGGTGATGCTAAAACATGGTTTAATTCTCTTGATCCTGGTTGTGTGTGTAGTCCCCAGGATATGATTTATTACTTCTCTGCTAAATATTTCCCCACTCATAAGAAACAAGCTGCTCTAAGGGAAATATATAATTTTGTGCAAATTGAAGAAGAGAGTCTCCCACAAGCTTGGGGGAGGCTTCTACGATTACTTAATGCTTTGCCTGATCATCCTCTCAAGAAAAATGAAATACTTGATATCTTTTATAATGAACTAACTGATGCTTCCAAAGACCATCTGGATAGTTGTGCTGGTTGTGTTTTCAGGAAAAGAATTGTTGATCAAGCTGAATTGCTATTGAATAATATGTTGAGTAATGAAAATGATTGGACACTTCCTGAACCAACTCCTAAACCAACTCTAAAGAAAATGGGTATTCTATTTCTCAGTCCTGAAGATATGCAAGAGGCAAAGAAATCTATGAAAGACAAAGGTATTGAAGCTGAAGATGTTAAGAATTTACCACCTATTGAAGAAATACATGGTCTTGATAACCCGACACGGGTAGTAAAGGTAAATTCTCTCTATAGATTTGATGAAGGTGATATTCCTCGTTATAAGTCTGCTAGCCAATGCTTAGATGAGTCTGATAATTTTATTGTTAAACAAGAAAACTTCAATGCTCATGTTGGTAGACAATTGAAACGTGCTACCTCTTGAGCACTGCGTTGGTTTTCCCTTGAAGAGGAAAGGGTGATGCAGCAAAGTAGCATAAGTATTTCCCTCAGTTTTTGAGAACCAAGGTATCAATCCAGTAGGAGACTACACGCAAGTCCCTCGTACCTGCACAAACAAATAAGAACCTTGCAACCAACGCGATAAAGGGGTTGTCAATCCCTTCACGGTCACTTACGAGAGTGAGATCTGATAGAGATAATAATAAGATAAATATTTTTGGTATTTTTATGCTATAGATTGGAATATAAAGATTGCAAAATAAACGGCGCCAGAAATAGCTAGTTGACGGGAGATTAATATAATGGAGAGTAGACCCGGGGGCCATAGGTTTCACTAGTGGCTTCTCTCAAGATAGCATAAGTATTACGGTGGGTGAACAAATTACTGTCGAGCAATTGATAGAAAAGTGCATAATTATGAGAATATCTAGGCATGATCATGTATATAGGCATCACGTCCGCGACAAGTAGACCGAAACGATTCTGCATCTACTACTATTAGTCCACACATCGACCGCTATCCAGCATGCATCTAGAGTATTAAGTTCATAAGAACAGAGTAACGCATTAGGCAAGATGACATGATGTAGAGGGATAAACTCAAGCAATATGATATAAACCTCGTCTTTTTATCCTCGATGGCAACAATACAATACGTGCCTTACTGCCCCTGCTGTCACTGAAAAAGGACACCGCAAGATTGAACCCAAAGCTAAGCACTTCTCCCATTGCAAGAAAGATCAATCTAGTAGGGCAAACCCAACTGAAATTCGAAGAGACTTGCATAGATAACCAATCATACATAAAAGAATTCAGAGAAGAATCAAATATTGTTCATAGATAAACTTGATCATAAACCCACAATTCATCGGATCTCGACAAACACACCGAAAAAGAGTTACATCAAATAGATCTCCAAGAAGATCGAGGAGAACATTGTATTGAGATCCAAAGAGAGAGAGAAGAAGCCATCTAGCTAGTAACTATGGATCCGAAGGTCTGTGGTAAACTACTCACACATCATCGGAGAGGCTATGGTGTTGATATAGAAGCCCTCCGTGATCAATTCCCCCTCCGGCGGAGCTCCGAAAAAGGCCCCAAGATGGGATCTCTTGGGTACAGAAGGTTGCGGCGGTGGAAATAGGGTTTCGTGGTGCTCCTGGATGTTTTCGGGGTATATGGACATATATAGGAGGAAGAAGTAGGTCGGTGGAGCCACGAGGGGGGGCAGGTGCGCCTCCCTGCCTCGTGGCCTCCTCGTTGATTTCTTGACGTCCACTCCAAGTCCTCTGGATCACGTTTGTTCCAAAAATAACTCTCCCGAAAGTTTCATTCCGTTTGGATTCCGTTTGATATTCCTTTTCTGCGAAACACTGAAATAGGAAAAAAAACAGCAATTTGCACTGGGCCTTGGGTTAGTAGGTTAGTCCCAAAAATAATATAAAAATGTATAAATAAGCCCAATAACATCCAAAACAGATAATATAATAGCATGGAACAATCAAAAATTATAGATACGTTGGAGACGTATCAAAACGCAATGCTTATATGATTGAACACTTGAGTGATTATATGTCTAGAGTTAAAGGTGAACTTAAACTTATTAGTAAACATGCTTCTATGGTTACCACTCAAGTAGAACAAGTACTTAAAGCTTAGAATGATTTGCTCAATGAATAAATAATAATAAAATGATAATGCTATTAGAGTTGTGACTAGAGGGGGTAAAATGACTCAGGAACCTTTGTATCCTGAACGCCACCGTAAGAGAATTGAGCAAGATTCTCATAGAACTAATATTGATGCACCTAGTTCTTCTAAGAAGAAGAAAAATAAAAATGATAGGACTTTGCATGCTTCTAGTGAACCTATTGTAGACACACCTGAGAATCCCAATGATATTTCTATTTCTGATGCTGAAACACAATCTGGTAATGAACATGAACCTAGTGATAATATTAATGATGATGTTCATGTTGATGCTCAACCTAGTAATAACAATGATGTAGAGATTGAACATGTTGTTGATCTTCATAACCCACAATCAAAGAATCAACGTTATGATAAGAGAGACTTTGTTGCTAGGAAGCACGGTAAAGAAAGAGAACCATGGGTTCAGAAACCCATGCCTTTTCCTCCTAAATCATCCAAGAAAAAGGATGATGAGGATTTTGAGCGCTTTCCTGAAATGATTAGACCTATCTTTTTGCGTATGCGTTTGACTGATATGCTTAAAATGAACATTTATGCTAAGTACATGAAAGATATTGTTACAAATAAAAGAAAGATATCGGAAGCTAAAACTTCCACCATGCTTGCTAATTATACTTTTAAAGGTGGAATACCAAAGAAACTAGGAGATCCCGGAGTACCAACTATACCATGCTCCATTAAAAGAAACTATGTTAAAACTGCTTTATGTGATCTCGGAGCCGGTGTTGGTGTTATGCATCTCTCCTTATATCGTATACTTGATTTGAATAAGTTGACACCTATTGAAATACCTTTGCAAATGGCTGATAAATCAACTGCTATACCTGTCGGTATTTGTGAGGATGTGCCTATTGTGGTTGCAAATGTTACTATTTTAACGGACTTTGTTATTCTTGATATTCCCGAGGACGATAGTATGTCCATTATTCTTGGAAGACCCTTTTTGAATACTACAGGGGCTGTTATTGATTGCAATAAAGGCAATGTCACTTTTCATGTTAATGGTAATGAGCATACGGTACACTTTCCGAGGAAACAACCTCAAGTCCACAGTATCAATTCTATTGGAAAAATTCCAACAATTACTATTGGAGGTTTTGAATTTCCTCTTCCAACTGTTAAGAAGAAATATGATATTCTTATTGTTGGGGACGTGCATATCCCCGTTCTAGTGTTATTCAAAATTTCTCCGGTTTCATGCGATTCAGAATGAGTTTGTTAACAAGATTTGATCAACCTTGTTAGTGGATTCCTTTTGATGAGCATGAGATGGATGAAGTTAGAAAGCACAACTCTTTGTACCCTCCTTTTACTTTCTGTTATTTAGATTAAATAAAGCAAAAAATAGTATTTTCTGTCTATTTTCTGAATTATCCTTGCAATAAAAAATACCCCAAAAATAGAAATTCTCCAAATGTCCCGAAAATGAAATATGATTTTTATAGAATATCTGGCACTGAGAACACACCAGAGGGGGCAACCACCTGGCCACGAGGGTGCAGGGCGCGCCCCTGCCTCGTGGGCCCCTCGTGGGCCCCCTCCACTTATTCTAGCACCCACACACTTCTTCTTCCTCCAGAAAATATCATCCACCAGCTCAAACCCGAGTTCTAGCTCATCTTGCTGCCATTTTCGATCTCCTTGCTCAAAGCTCCATTCACAAAACTGCTTTGGGGGATTGTTCTTCAGTATGTGACTCCTCCAATGGTCCAATAAGTTTTTTTTCTAGTGCTTTATTGATTGCAATTTTTTGCTGCTTAGGTGGCCCTGTTCTTGAGCTTGCATGTCAAATTTATTTGGTCCCAAGTAGTTTTAATGCATGATATAGTCTCTAGGCACTTATAGGAGTAGTTGCTATCAATCTTGTTGAGTTTGATTCACTTTTATTTTGAGTGACTAAAAATTTCAGAAATTTTTCAGCGGAAGAAATATGTTTAGAAAAATGTACCAAGGTGGTTCCTCAAGGAAGCAAGGACCCAGGCCCGCGATACGTGAGCCGGACTATGAACTACCAAGAGAAGCTCAAGTGCGGCCTTGTGAATGAACGTTAGAAGATTTTATGGTCCAAGCAGGAATTAAGGAGGAATTTGACGCGTATGTGCGTAATGCTGAACTTGAGGGCTTCGTGTCAGATAAGTGCCCCCAATATTATCACCTAATTGATTCCTTTGTGAGAAGGTTTAAATTTACATCATCACGCAATTCTCACACTATCCTATTTGATCTGTATGATAAATCTTATACCATGGATGATAACCCACAAGTATAGGGGATCGCAACAGTTTTCGAGGGTAGAGTATTCAACCCAAATTTATTGATTCGACACAAGGGGAGCCAAAGAATATTCTCAAGTATTAGCAGCTGAGTTGTCAATTCAACCACACCTGGATAACTTAATATCTGCAGCAAAGTATTTAGTAGCAAAGTAATATGATAGTAGTGGTAATGGTGGCAAAAGGTAACGGTAGCAAAAGTAATATTTTTGGGTTTTATAGTGATTGTAACAGTAGCAACGGAAAAGTAAATAAGCGAAGAACAATATATGGAAAGCTCGTAGGCAATGGATCGGTGATAGAGAATTATGTCGGACGCGATCGATCATGTAACAGTAATAACCTAGGGTGACATAGAACTAGCTCCAGTTCATCAATGTAATGTAGGCATGTATTCCGAATATAGTCATACGTGCTTATGGAAAAAACTTGCATGGCATATTTTGTCCTACCCTCCCGTGGCGGCGGGGTCCTATTGGAAACTAAGGGATATTAAGGCCTCCTTTTAATAGAGTACCGGACCAAAGCTTTAGCACATAGTGAATACAGGAACTCCTAAAACTACGGTCATCATCGGTAGTGGTCCCGATTATTGTCACTTCGGGGTTAACGAATCATAACACATAATAGGTGACTATAGACTTGCAAGATAGGATCAAGAACTCTCATATATTGATGAAAACATAATAGGTTTAGATCTGAAATCATTGCACTCGAGCCCTAGTGACAAGCATTAAGCATAGCAAAGAAATAGCAACATCAACTAAAGAGAAAATTCCTTATATAACACTGTTTTAAATTTTGATTCCCTATTTGACACTGGAAAACTTTTTCTTCCCTATATAACACTGCGCCTAAATTTTATGCCCTTTACGACACTTTCGTCCATTTTAAGCCTTAAAGATGTTAAATGACACCTGAAAAGACCTATTTACCCCTCATGTGGCATGTGACAAAATTTTACGTTTATGTGTGTATTCGGCCGACTCGTTTTGTGTACGTCACTGACAAGCACCGAGGACAATTCGTACAGCTGGACGCAGCCGCCGCGCGTACTGGTGCTGCTCGCACCTCTTGGCCTCCGATGCTGCTGGCCGCAAAGCTTCTTGTGCTCTAAACTGATGGCAGCTGATACGAACGATGCATAGAGATAGAGTCCCCTCGCTCAGACAGGCAGGGGTGCAGGCGCTGTGGCGGTTGGGGTTGACGTACACATCGAAGCTGGCTTTGAATTCTCACATCAAAAGCTAACTAGTTTTTTTTCAAGGAAAAAGCTAACTAGTTGATCGATTTAGCCATTGGCTAGACACGCATGTGCAGGACGCTGATGGCTGATCCCCACATGCGAGAAACACATGCACGTGAGTCATGAGTTGATGCCCACAAGAACTGGCGATGCTCGGTGCTAGTTAGCTTCCTCTACTATGTATATATCAGTGCACGTCCAGCTAGAATTGATCCACATGCCTACCTGCTTGATTCTTGATGTGTACGGAACCCATTTGCTCGAAAAGTTCTCGGGCTACCACTTGGAATAAGCGGTTAGCTATCTCAAAAACAATCAACAACTTGAAAAAAAAAGTTCTCGGGCCGGCAAGCACTCGGATACAACGCCACAAAACGAACCGGCCTGATACACATAGTATAAGCTAAAAATTTGTCACATACCATATGAAAGGGTAAATAGGTCTTTTCAGGTGTCATTTAACACCGTTAAGGCTAAAAATGGGTGAAAGTGTTATAAAAGGCATAAAATTTAGACTCGATGTTAAATAAGTAAGAAAAAGTTTTTCAGTGTCAAATAAGGCAACAAATTTTAAGACAGTGTTAAATAAGGAATTCTCTCCTAAAAGAACATAGTGGATACTAGTAGGGATCAAACTCTAACAAAACTAACTCGATTACATGATAAATCTCATCCAACCCATCACTGTCTAGCAAGCCTATGATGGAATTACTCACGCATGGCGGTGAGCATCATGAAATTGATGATGGAGGAAGGTTGATGATGACGATGGCGACGGGTTCCCCTCTCCGGAGCCCCGAACGGACTCTAGATCAGCCCTCCCAAGAGAGTTTAGGGCTTGGCGGCGGCTCCGTATCGTAAAACGTGATGAATCCTTCTTTCCGATTTTTTTCTCCCCGAAAGTGAATATATGGAGTCAAGGTTGAGATCGGTGGAGCGTCAGGGGGCCACGAGGCAGGGGGCGCCCAGGGGGTAGGGCGCGCCCCCACCCTCGTGGACATGGTGTGGGCCCCCTGACGTGTATCTTTCTTCCAGTATTTTTATATATTCCAAAATAATTCTCCGTTGATTTTTAGGTCATTCCGAGAACTTTTATTTCTGCACAAAAATAACACCATGGCAATTCTGCTGAAAACAGCGTTAGTACGGGTTAGTTCCATTCAAATCATGCAAGTTAGAGTCCAAACTAAGGGCAAAAGTGTTTGGAAAAGTAGATACAACAGATACGTATCAACTCCCCCAAGCTTAAACCTTTGCTTGTCCTCAAGCAATTTAGTTGATAAACTGAAAGTGATAAAGAAAAACTTTTACAAACTCTGTTTGCTCTTGTTGTTGTAAATTGTAAAGCCAGCATTCAAGTTTTCAGCAAAGATTATGAACTAACCATATTCACAATAACATTTAGGTCTTATGTTCACTCATATCAATGGCATAATCAACTAGCGAGCAATAATAATAAATCTCGGATGACAACACTTTCTCAAAACAATCATAATATGATATAACAGGATGGTATCTCGCTAGCCCTTTCTGAGACTGCAAAACATAAATGCAGAGCACCTTTAAAGATCAAGGACTAACTAGACATTGTAATTTATGGTAAAAGAGATCCAATCAAGTCATAATCAATGTAAACTAATAGTAATGGATGCAAATGACAGCGGTGCTCTCCAACTGGTGCTTTTTAATAAGAGGATGATGACTCAACATAAAAGTAAATAGATAGGCCCTTCGTAGAGGGAAGCAGGGATTTGTATAGGTGCCAGAGCTCGGTTTTGAAATAGATATGAATAATATTTTGAGCGGTATACTTTCATTGTCAACATAACAACCGAGAGATCTTGATATCTTCCATGCTACACACATTATAGGCGGTTCCCAAACAGAATGGTAAAGTTTATACTCCCCCTCCACCAACAAGCATCAATCCATGGCTTGCTCGAAACAACGAGTGCCTCCAACTAACAACAATCCTGGGGGAGTTTTGTTTGAAGTTATTTTGATTTGATTTGCATAAAGCATGGGACTGGGCATCCCGGTGACCAGCCATGTTCTCGTGAGTGAGGAGCGGAGTCCACTCCTCTTGAGAATAACCCGCCTAGCATGGAAGATACAGATAGCCCTAGTTGATACATGAGCTATTCGAGCATACAAAAGAGGATGTTCATTTGAAGGTTTAGAGTTTGGCACATACAAATTTACTTGGAATGGCAGGTAGATACCGTGTATAGGCAGGTATGGTGGACTTATATGGATTAACTTTGGGGTTTATGGAATTGGATGCACAAGTAGTATTCCCGCTTAGTACAAGTGAAGGCTAGAAAAAGACTGGGAAGCGACCAGCTAGAGAGCGACAACAGTCATGAACATGCATTAAAATTAATCAACACCGAATGCAAGCATGAGTAGGATATAATGCACCATGAACATAAATATCATAGAGGCTATGTTGATTTTGTTTCAACTACATGCGTGAACATGTGCCAAGTCAAGCCACTCGAATCATTCAAAAGAGGATACCACCTTATCATACCACATCACAACCATTTTAATAGCATGTTGGCATGCAACGTAAACCATTATAAGCTCCTAGCTAATTAAGCATGGCATAAGCAACTACAATCTTTAATTGTCATTGCAAACATGTTTATTCATAATAGGTTGAATCAGGAATGATGAACTAATCATATTTACAAAAACAAGAGAGGTCGAGTTCATACCAGCTTTTCTCATCTCAATCAGTCCATCATATATCGTCATTATTGCCTTTCACTTGCATGACCGAATAGTGTGGAAAATAATAATAGTGCACGTGCATTGGACTAAGCTGGGATCTGCAAGCATTAAATTCAAGAGAGAAGACAAGGTAATATGGGCTCTTTGTTAGATCAACAATAATGCATATGAGAGCCACTCAATGTTTTAATCATGGTCTTCTCCTGTCAACCCCCAAAGAACAAGAAAGAAATAAAACTACACGGGAAAGCTCCCAACAAGCAAAAGAAGAACGAGAAATATTTTTGGGTTTTGTTTTTAGTTACTACTACAAGCATGGAAAGTAAACTAGCTAAAAGCTACAACTAATTTTTATTGTTTTTTTATTAAGGTTTATCAAACACACAAGAAGAAAGCATAAAAAGGGAAATAAACTAGCACGGATGATACAGTGAAAAAGTATGAGCACCGACAACTAGCATGAGTGTGTGAACATAAATGTAATGTCGGTGAGAAATACGTACTCCCCCAAGCTTAGGCTATTGGCCTAAGTTGGTCTATGGCCACGCCTGGCCTGGCGGATATACAAAGTTGTAGCGGGGGTCGTACTGAGATGGATCCCCCTGGTGCCACTGGTTGGCGGTCTCTTTCGGATTCCACTGATAAATAGACTACCGGTGAGGATCAAATTGTGGTTCCGGCTCTGGCTCTGTAGCTGGTGTGGTGTTTTCGGTAGGCGTGAATGGCCTCCAGCGGAACAAGGTACTTGCCTGCAGATAAGTCAAATAAGGAAGGAGCGGGCAAAGTAATAGTCTCGGGGTGATTTTTATCAAATATCAGCTTGTACTTAAGCATCTTTTCCTTATTCTTAACGATAAAATCATGTGCTACCATACTCTTATAGTCTAGAAAAACAGGAGGCAGCAACTTCTCTTCCTTCTCATAATGCTTAATAGGCATGTTAAAGTGTGCAGCGAGGCGCGAGGCAAAGATACCTCCCAAGATGGGGCCCTTAGTAGGTTAAGATTTAAAGGCTTTGCAACAATAGTGCCCATACTAAATGTGTCATCATGGAACAAGGCATGGCACAAAATAACAATATCAGGGGCACTAAGGTTGCCACGGTTTCCGCGACCAATTAAGCATCTACTAGCAAATATTGCAAAGTAACGTAAAACAGGAAAATGTATGCTAGTGATTCTTGCATCGAAAACTTTCCTCGTTTCCCCTACAGCAATTGTATCAATAAACCCTTCCACATCGTCACAATGTGGTTCCTCCACACTGCCCTCAAAAGGGATCAAACAAATCCGGCAAAAGTCACGAAGTGGCATCTCCTTATGCTCATCATATAAATAAAATTCCACCGAAGGTGGTGAGCTCCTGATACGTCTCCGTCGTATCTACTTTTCCAAACACTTTTGCCCTTGTTTTGGACTCTAACTTGCATGATTTGAATGGAACTAACCCGGACTGACGCTGTTTTCAGCAGAATTGCCATGGTGTTATTTATGTGCAGAAACAAAAGTTCTCGGAATGACCTGAAACTTCACGGAACGTCTATTTGGAAATAATAAAAAATCCTTGCAAAAGATGAAGACCAGGGGGCCCACACCCTAGCCACGAGGGTGGGGGCGCGCCTGCTCCCCCGGGGGCGCGCCTGCTCCCCCCCCCCCCCAAGGCGCGCCCCCCTACCTCGTGGGCCCCTTAGCTCCTCCGATCTCGACTCCAACTCTATATATTTGGTTTCGGAGAGAAAAAAATCAGAGAGAAGGACTCGTCGCATTTTACGATACGGAGCCGCCGCCAAGCCATAAAACCTCTCGGGAGGGCTGATCTGGAGTCCGTTCGGGGCTCCGGAGAGGGGAATCCGTCGCCATCGTCATCATCAACCATCCTCCATCACCAATTTCATGATGCTCACTGTCGTGCGTGAGTAATTCCATCATAGGCTTGCTGGACGGTGATGGGTTGGATGATATTTATCATGTAATCGAGTTAGTTTCGTTAGGGTTTGATCCCTAGTATCCACTATGTTCTGAGATTGATGTTGCTATGACTTTGCTATGCTTAATGCTTGTCACTAGGGCCCGAGTGCCATGATTTCAGATCTGAACCAATTATGTTTTCATCAATATATGAGAGTTATTGATCCTATCTTGCAAGTCTATAGTCACCTATTATGTGTTACGATCCGTTAACCCCGAAGTGACAATAATCGGGATACTTACCGGTGATGAACGTAGTTTGAGGAGTTCATGTATTCACTATGTGTTAATGCTTTGGTCCGGTACTCTATTAAAAGGAGGCCTTAATATCCCTTAGTTTCCGCTTGGACCCCGCTGCCACGGGAGGGTAGGACAAAAGATGTCATGCAAGTTCTTTTCCATAAGCACGTATGACTATATTCGAAATACATGCCTACATTACATTGATGAATTGGAGCTAGTTCTGTGTCACCCTAGGTTATGAATGTTACATGATGAACCACATCCGGCATAATTCTCTATCACCAATCCATTGCCTACGAGCTTCACATATATTGTTCTTCGCTTATTTACTTTTCCGTTGCTACTGTTACAATCACTACAAAATACCAAAAACATTACTTTGCTACCGTTACCTTTTGCTACCGTTACCACTACTATCATATTACTTTGCTACTAAAAACTTTGCTGCAGATACTAAGTTTCCAGGTGTGGTTGAATTGAAAACTCAGCTGCTAATACTTGAGAATATTCTTTGGCTCCCCTTGTGTGGAATCAATAAATTTGGGTTGAATACTCTACCCTCGAAAACTGTTGCGATCCCCTATACTTGTGGGTTATCAAGACTATTTTATGGCGCCGTTGCCGGGGAGATATGCTTTCGAGGGTAGAGTATCCAACCCAAATTTATTGATTCGACACAAGGGGAGCCAAAGAATATTCTCAAGTATTAGCAGCTGAGTTGTCAATTCAACCACACCTGGAAACTTAGTATCTGCAGCAAAGTGTTTAGTAGCAAAGTAATATGATAGTGATGGTAACGGTAACAAAAGAGTAACGAAAGCAAAGTAATGTTTTTGGTATTTTGTAGTGATTGTAACAATAGCAACAAGAAAGTAAATAAGCGTAAACCAGTATATGGAAAGCTCGTAGGCATTGGATCAATGATGGATAATTATGCCGGATGCGGTTCATCATGTAACAGTCATAACATAGGGTGACATAGAACTAGCTCCAATTCGTCAATGTAATGTAGGCATGTATTCCGAATATAGTCATACGTGCTTATGGAAAAGAACTTGCATTACATCTTTTGTCCTACCCTCCCGTGGCAGCAGGGTCCTAATGGAAACTAAGGGATATTAAGGCCTCCTTTTAATAGAGAACCGGAACAAAGCATTAGCACATAGTGAATACATGAACTCCTCATAATATGGTCATCACCGGTAAGTATCCCGATTATTGTCACTTCGGGGTTAACGGATCATAACACATAATAGGTGACTATATACTTGCAAGATAGGATCTAGAACTTTCATATATTGATGAAAACATAATAGGTTCAGATATGAAATCATGGCACTCGGGCCGTAGTGACAAGCATTAAGCATAGCAAAGTCATAGCAACATCAATCTCAGAACATAGTGGATACTAGGGATCAAACCCTAACAAAACAAACTCGATTACATGGTGAATCTCATCCAACCCATCACCGTCCAGCAAGCCTACGATGGAATGACTCACGCACGGCGGTGAGCATCATGAAATTGGTGATGGAGGATGGTTGATGATGACGACGGCGACGAATCCCCCTCTCGGGAGCCCCAAACGGACTCCAGATCAGCCCTCCCGAGAGGTTTTAGGGCTTGTCGGCGGCTCCGTATCGTAAAACGCGATGATTTCTTCTCTCTTGTTTTTTTTCTCCCCGAAAGCAGTTATATAGAGTTGGAGTTGGAGTCGGGGAGTCTCCAGGGGGCCCATGAGGTAGGGGACGCGCCCTAGGGGGGGCGCCCCTCACCCTCATGACAAGGGTGTGGGCCCCCTGGTCTTCATCTTTGGCGAGGATTTTTTATTATTTATTGTAAGATATCTCGTGGAGTTTCAGGTCATTCTGAGAACTTTTGTTTTCTGCACATAAAACAACATCATTGCAATTCTGCTAAAAACAGCGTCAGTCTGGGTTAGTTCCATTCAAATCATACAAGTTAGAGTCCAAAACAAGGGCAAAAGTGTTTGGAAAAGTAGATACGTTGGAGACATATCAGTAGGCTGCCCGTTTCGGACCAACACTCAGAGGAGCACTGGCTTGGGGGGGTTTAAAATAAAGATGACCCTTGAGTCCGAAGAACCCAAGGGAAAAAGGCTTAGGTGGCAAATGGTAAAACCAAGGTTGGGCCTTGCTGGAGGAGTTTTATTCAAGGCGAACTGTCAAGGGGTTCCCATTATAACCCAACCGCGTAAGGAACGCAAAATCGAGGAACATAACATCGGTATGACGGAAACTAGGGCGGCATGAGTGGTACAAAACACCAGGCATAAGGCCGAGCCTTCCACCCTTTACCAAGTATATAGGTGCATTAAAGTAAACAAGATATAATAATGATATCCCAACAATAATCATGTTCCAACAAGGAACAAACTCCATCTTCACCTGCAACTAGCAACGCTATAAGAGGGGCTGAGCAAAGCGGTAACATAGCCAAACAACGGTTTGCTAGGAAAGGTGGGTTAGAGGCTTGACATGGCAATATGGGAGGCATGATATAGAAAGTGGTAGGTATCGCGGCATGGCAATAGAGCGAGCAACTAGCAAACAAAGATAGAAGTGATTTCGAGGGTATGGTCATCTTGCCTGCAAAGTTCTCCGAGTTGACGAAAACCTGATCCTCGTAAGCGTACTCAATGGGTTCCTTGATCACGAACTCGTCTCCCGGCTCTACCCAAGGCAAGAACACAAGCAAAGGAAACCACAATCAACCACGGTGCAATGTGCAAGCAACATGATGCAAAACATGGCATGATATGCGGGATGTGATATGCAATGCATATGCGTGCTTCGGAAGGAAAAGATTGAACCAGGCATCAACTTGGCAAACTAAGTGTGCCGCTGGAAAGATGAGTTGATTTCGGTCGAAATCGATATAAAGATCACCGGAATCGGATGCACGGTTTGCAAATGGCAAGCAAAACAATAATGGCACAATTCTGCGATTAACAGCACGATGCCATCTAGAATGCAACAATAAACTAAGCTACTGCACTCCAACATAGCAACAAAGCACATGGCAAGGATCTACTCAAGATGCTTGATGATACATCTCCAACGTATCTATAATTTTTGATTGCTCCATGCTATATTATCTACTGTTTTGGACTATATTGGGCTTTATTTTTCACTTTTATATTATTTTTGGGACTAACCTATTAACCGGAGGCCTAGCCCAAAATTGCTGTTTTTTTGCCTATTTCAGTGTTTCGAAGAAATAGAATATCAAACGGAGTCCAAACGGAATAAAACCTTTGGGAATGTGATTTTCTCGCCGAACGTGATCCAGGAGACTTGGACCCTACTCCAAGGAGTCAAAGAGGCGGTCACGAGGGTGGGGGCGCCCCCCCCCTAGGGCGCGCCCCCCTGCCTCGTGGGCCCCTCGGTGCTCCACCGACGTACTCCTTCCTCCTATATATACATACGTACCCCCAAACGAACAGATACGGAGCCAAAAACCTAAATCCACCGCCGCAACTTTCTGTATCCACGAGATCCCATCTTGGGGCCTGTTCCGGAGCTCCGCCGGAGAGGGCCGCCATCACGGAGGGCTTCTACATCATCATAGCCTCTCCGATGAAGTGTGAGTAGTTTACCTCAGACCTTCGGGTCCATAGTTAGTAGCTAGATGGCTTCTTCTCTCTTTTTGGATCTCAATACAAAGTTCTCCCCCTCTCTTGTGGAGATCTATTCGATGTAATCTTCTTTTTGCGGTGTGTTTGTTGAGACCGATGAATTGTGGGTTTATGATCAAGTCTATCTATGAATAATATTTGAATCTTCTCTGAATTCTTTTATGTATGATTGTTTATCTTTGCAAGTCTCTTCAAATTATCCATTTGGTTTGGCCAACTAGATTGGTAGTTCTTGCCATGGGAGAAGTGCTTAGCTTTGGGTTCGATCTTGTGGTGTCCTTTCCCAGTTACAGAAGGGGCAACAAGGCACGTATTGTATCATTGCCATCAAGGATAACAAGATGGGGTTTATTTCATATTGCATGAATTTATCTATCTACATCATGTCATCTTGCTTAAGGCGTTACTCTGTTTTTAACTTAATACTCTAGATGCATGCTGGATAGCGGTCGATGAGTGGAGTAATAGTAGTAGATGCAGAATCGTTTCGGTCTACTTGTCACGGACGTGATGCCTATATACATGATCATGCCTAGATATTCTCATAACTATGCTCAATTCTGTCAATTGCTCAACAGTAATTTGTTCACCCACCGTAGAATACTTATGCTCTTGAGAGAAGCCACTAGTGAAACCTATGGCCCCCGAGTCTATTCTCATCATATCAATCTCCATCACTTTAATCTTGCTTTGCTTTTTTACTTTGCCTTTACTTTTTACTTTGCATCTTTATACCAAGAATATTATATCTATCAGATCTCACTCTCGTAAGTGATCGTGAAGGGATTGACAACCCCTAATCGCGTTGGCTGCGAGTAGCTATCGTGTTGTGCAGGTACGAGGGACTTGAGCGTGTCCTCCTACTGGATTGATACCTTGGTTCTCAAAAACTGAGGGAAATACTTACGCTACTTTGCTGCATCATCCCTTCCTCTTCGGGGAAAACCAATGCAAGCTCAAGACATAGCAAGAAGTATTTCTGGCGCCGTTGCCGGGGAGTCTACGCAAAAAGTCAACATACCAAGTACCCATCACAATCCCTATCTCTTGCATTACATTATTTGCCATTTGCCTCTCGTTTTCCTGTCCCCCACTTCACCCTTACCGTTTTATTTGCCCTCTCTCTGTCTATCCTCCCTATCTTTTGCCCGTTTGCTCTTGTTTGCTCATGTGCTAGTTTGCTTGCTTGTCGTTATGTCTGAAATTGGGGAAGTTATCGCCAATAAGGGCGATAACAATATCATGGAAAATTCTGATGCTCCTGCTGAAGAACCCCCTACCTACCATACAAAAAGATTTCGAATCGGTAGTGGTAATATTATTGGAAAAGGAGTTATTCAAGATTTCTTTACTTGTGCCGGTGCTTTGCCCTCTATGGGCGGTTCTATTCTCCATAGAACTAGTAGTCTTGCGGACGCTATTGCCATGCTTATCGTTGAACTTGAAAGACAATTTATGCATATGCACCCATCTATACAAAGAGTTTTCCTAGAATTTTCTAATATCGAGCATTCCTCTGTTAAGCGTGCCACTACTATCTTTTTGGCTCATGAATTCAGATTTACAATAAAAGAATCCAAAGAAATCTTTGCGCACTATAGGGTGGACGCTGATCGTCCTCCCATAGAATCTATCCTCTTCGATCAAGAAGAAATTATGCGCTTTCAATCCCTTGATTATGTTGCTTTTAATGAAAACCTTAGAAAAAAGGTACCAATCAATATTTTAATTGATAGAATCTCTGAACTTAATGATGATTTGGCTATTCGAAATAACGAGCTAGGGTGCTCTCTTGATTTTAGGCTCACAAGGTTCTGTCAAAAGAATGCTTATAATGGTGAATTGGTTGTACAATACGAAGGGCCGAAAGAGGAATCTATACCTCCTAAAATTGATCTTGGGGACTTCTGTCCTATTAAATTTAGCCCTTTTGATTACTTTTGCTTGCCTCAAAGAAAAATTGCTGCCGAACGTAGAGAATATGAAATGAGTTTCACTGATCTATCTTATTAATACGGCAATACCTAGATCTATCCTTGCTTTTATGCCTAGCTAGGGGCGTTAAACGATAGCGCTTGTTGGGAGGCAACCCAATTTTATTTTTATTCTTGTTTTTTGCTCCTGCTTAGTAATAAATAAATTATTTAGCCTCTGTTTTGGTTGTGTTTTTTGTGTTTAATTAGTGTTTGTGCCAAGTAGAACCGTTGGGAAGACTTGGGGAAAGTCTTGTTGAACTTGCTGTAAAAAATAGAAACTTTAGCTCTCACGAGAACTGCTGTCATTTTTATTTGAAGAGTGCTATTTAGTTAATTCATTTTGAAGATGATTAATAGATAAATTCGTCACATCCAGCAATTTATTTTAGAATTTTTGGGGTTCCAGATCTTGCGCTAGCTACAGATTAATACAGACTGTTCTGTTTTTGACAGATTCTGTTTTTCGTGTGTTGTTTGCTTATTTTGATGAATCTATGGTTAGTAAAATAGTTTATAACCCATAGAGAAGTTGGAATACAGTAGGTTTAACACCAATATAAATAAAGAATGAGTTCATTACAGTACCTTGAAGTGGTCTTTTGTTTTCTTTCGCTAACGGAGCTCGCGGGTTTTCTACTTTAAGTTTTGTGTTGTGAAGTTTTCAAGTTTTGGGTGAATTCTTTTGATGGATTATGGAACAAGGAGTGGCAAGAGCCTAAGCTTGGGGATCCCCATGGCACCCCCAAGATAAATCAAGGACACCAAAAAGTCAAAGCTTGGGGATGCCCCGGAAGGCATCCCCTCTTTCGTCCACTTCCACCGGTAATTTACTTGGAGCTATATTTTTATTCACCAACATGATATGTGTTTTGCTTGGAGCGTCTTGTATTATTTGGGTCTTTTTGTTTTAGTATGCCACAATAATCCTTGTGTTGGGGAACGTAGTAATTTCAAAAAAATTCCTACGCACACGCAAGATCATGGTGATGCATAGCAACGAGAGGGGAGAGTGTGATCTACGTACCCTTGTAGACCGAAAGCGGAAGCGTTAGCACAACGCGGTTGATGTAGTCGTACGTCTTCACGGCCCGACCGATCAAGCACCGAAACTACGGCACCTCCGAGTTCTAGCACACGTTCAGCTCGATGATGATCCCTGGACTCCGATCCAGCAGAATGTCGGGGAAGAGTTCCCTTCAGCACGACGGCGTGGTGACGATCTTGATGTTCTACCGTCGTAGGGCTTCGCCTAAGCACCGCTACAATATTATCGAGGATTATGGTGGAGGGGGGCTGTGACGCCCCCGATTTAATCGTACACTAATCATACACGCAAACGTGTACGATCAAGATCAGGGACTCACGGGAAGATATCACAACACAACTCTACAAATATAATAAGTCATACAAGCATCATATTACAAGCCAGGGGCCTCGAGGGCTCGAATACAAGAGCTCGATCATAGACGAGTCAGCGTTAGCAACAATATCTAAGTACAGACATAAATTAAACAAGTTGTCATAAGATGGCTAGCACAAACTGGGATACAGATCGAAAGAGGCGCAGGCCTCCTGCCTGGGATCCTCCTAAACTACTCCTGGTCGTCGTCAGCGGGCATCACGTAGTAGTAGGCACCTCCGGTGCAGTAGGGGTCATCGTCGACGGTGGCGTCTGGCTCCTGGGCTCCAACATCTGGTTGCGACAACCAGGAAGAAGGAAAGGGGGAAAGGAGGGAGAAAGCAACCGTGAGTACTCATCCAAAGTACTCGCAAGCAAGGAGCTACACTACATATGTATGCATTGGTATCAATGGAATAAGGCTATCATATGTGGACTGAACTGCAGAAAGCCGGAATAAGAGGGGGATAGCTAGTCCTTTCGAAGACTACGCTTCTGGCAGCCTCCGTCTTGCAGCATGTAGAAGAGAGTAGACTGAAGTCCTCCAAGTAGCATCGCATAGCATAATCCTAACCGATGATCCTCCCCTCGTCGCCCTGTGAGAGAGCGACCACCGGTTGTATCTGGCACTTGGAAGGGTGTGTTTTATTAAGTATCCGGTTCTAGTTGTCATAAGGTCAAGGTACAACTCCAAGTCGTCCTGTTACCGAAGATCACGGCTATTCGAATAGATTAACTTCCCTGCAGGGGTGCACCACATAACCCAACACGCTCGATCAAATTTGGCCGGACACACTTCCTGGGTCATGTCCGGCCTCCGAAGATCAACCACGTCGCAGCCCACCTAGGCACAACAGAGAGGGTCAGCACGCCGGTCTAAACCTAGCGCCCAGGGGTTCTGGCCCATCGCCCTTAGCACACCTGCACGTTGCGTGGGCGGCCGGAAGCAGACCTAGCCTAGTGGCGTTCCAGTCCAATCCAGCGCGCGCCGCTCCGTCGCTGACGTCAAGAAGGCTTCGGCTGATACCACGACGCCGGGATACCCATAACTACTCCCGCGTAGATGGTTAGTGCGTATAGACCAAATGGCCAGAACTCAGATCAAAATACCCAGATCTCGTTAAGCGTGTTAAGTATCCGCGAACGCGACCAGGGCCAGGCCCACCTCTCTCCTAGGTGTCTGAACCTGCCCTCGCTCCGCCTCAAAGATCCACTCGCGGGTGCTCCTCAAGCCGACCCGTCTTTAGTCACCACATGTATCATGTATAAAGTATATAGTATATACCCGTGATCAACTCCCGAGTGATCACGGCCCGATAGTATAGCATGGCAGACGGACAAGGATGTAGGGCCACTGATGATAAACTAGCATCCTATACTAAGCATTAGGATTGCAGGTAAAGGTAACAACAGTAGTAGCAAGGACAGGCTATGCATCAGTATAGGATTAACGGGAAGCAGTAACATGCTACACTACTCTAATGCAAGCAGTATAGAGAAGAGTAGGCGATATCTGGTGATCAAAGGGGGGGCTTGCCTGGTTGCTCTGGCAAGAGAGAGGGGTCGTCAACTCCGTAGTCGTACGGGGTAGCAGCGGCGTCGGTCTCGGTGTCTAGAGAGAGAAGAGGGGGAAGAAACAATAAATATAATGCAAGCATATGCATAGTGATGCATGACAAGACAAGTTACGGCGTTAGAGGTGCCCTAACGCGGTAGTAGGTGATACCGGTGAAGGGGGATAACATCCGGAAAGTATCCCCGGTGTTTCGCGTTTTCGGCGAGGAGCCGGAGGGGAAAGTTGCGAGTTTCGATAGGTTAGAGGGCTGTGCGACGAACGGGTTGCGTTATCCGGATTCGTCTCGTCCGTCTGAGCAACTTCATGTACAAAATATTTTAATCCGAGTTACGGATTAAAAGATATGATTTTCTAAAGATTTTATTAATTTCTGAAATTTAATTAATTATTTAATTTAATTTGAAAATGGATTTATGACATCAGCATGATGTCATGCTGACGTCAGCAGTCGACAGAGTTGACTTGGTCAACCTGACATGCGGGTCCAGTGGGACCCACCTGTCATTCTCTGTTTAATTTAATTACAGATTAGTTAATCTAGTTAGTGATTAGGTTAACCTAGTCAGAATTAATTAACTAATTAATCAACTAATTAATTAATTAATTAAACATTTTAATTATTATCTATTTATTCATTAACATTTTTTTAATTCTTTTTCTTTTAAAAAAACGTTATGGGGCGGGGGCCCCTAGGCAGTGGCCCGGGGGCTAGCGGGTTGGGCGTTGCGGCGCCCGACTGGGCGTTCGCCCAAATCGGCGGGCGAGGAGGACGGGGCATGGCCGGGCGGCCACCGGAGGGGAAACGCCTAGGGGGGAAGCAGCAGGGCGCCAGGGCGCGACGGTGGGTGCGGGCGCGAGCGGAGAGAGAGGGAGGGCCGGGGTCGAGGGTGCGGTCGGTGGTGCCGGAGCACGACCAGGGGCTGAGCGGGGTGGCCGCGGGCGCCGGAGCGCGGACCGCTCGGTGAGTGAGCGAGGGGGAGAGGGGAGAGGTCGGGGGCGGGACGGCCCGGCGCGGGCCGGTGGCGCCGGAGCGCGTCGAGCGGCGACGGCCGAGGCGACCTAGGGGGAGAGGAGGGCGAGGGGAGCTCACGGGGGGAGTAGGGCAACGGGGCAGTGGGCTCGGGGGCGGTCGGGGAGGACCGGCGAGGTGATCCTCCGGGCGGCGGTGACGTGGTTCCGGCGAGGAGGCGGTCGAGGCGGCGAGGTGTGGTCCGGCGGGGGAGGTTCCTGGGCGGGACGGCGTCGAGCGGCGACGGCGGGCCGTCCACGGGCGCTGGGGACGGCGGGTCCGAGGCGCGCGGCGTGCGGTTGAGGTGGCCGGCGCGGTCCAGGCGGCGTGGGGCGCAGGGGAGTGCGGGAGGGGCGGCGTCGGCGTCGGGCCCGATCCCGATTGGATCGGGGGAGAGGGAAAGCGAGTGGGGGGGGCGAGTGGGTGGCTGTCGGTTAGGGTTTGGGGGAGGGAGTGGATAAGGAGGGGGGTAGCGGGCCAGCCGGCTGGGCCTGGGGGTTGGCCCAGTTGGGCCACGGCCGGGGGGGTTTCTCCTTTTTTGGTTTTGTTTCCTGTTTTCCTTTTCTTTATTTCCTCTTCTGTTTTAATTTATTTATAAACATAGGCATTTTATAAAATTGTGAACCTTACACCATAATTATCTTGGTAATATTTGGCAACCACCGAACATTTTTGTTTTAATTTTTGAAAACTTTTATTGTTTTCTTTTATTTAAATTTTGAACTTGTTTCGGTTCTGAACTATCGAGAGTTTACCACAGTAACCGTGGTGACGTGGCATCATTAGCGGGGAATCACTGTAGCTTAATTATCCGGGCGTTACAAAACTCCTCCACTACAAGAAATCTCGTCCCGAGATTTAGGAGGTAGAAGGAAACAACGCGGGGTATTCATCACGCAGGCGATCCTCGCGTTCCCAAGTGGCTTCGTCTTCAGAGTGATTCGACCACTGGACTTTGAGGAATTTGATCGCCTTCTGACGTGTGCGGCGTTCAGCTTGGTCGAATGCGGACCGGATGCTCTTTATAGGAGAGGTCCTGTTGCAATTCGAGCACTTCATGATCCACTGCTCGGATTGGGTCCTTGAAGCAACGGTCGGAGTTGTGACACATGGAACACATCGTGAACCTGAGAAAGGTTCGGCGGAAGCTCCAGTTGATATGCCACTTTACCACGCCTTTCGAGAATAGTGAAAGGACCAATATAGCGGGGAGCTAGCTTTCCCTTGATCCCGAAGCGGTGAGCACCCTTCATTGGTGTAACTCGAAGATAAGCCTTTTCGCCAGGTTGATAGACCATGTCTTGGTGATGACGGTCATACTGACTTTTCTGACGTGACTGAGCAGTCTTGAGATTCTCGCGAATAATGCGAACTTGTTCTTCGGCCTGTTGGATAATATCCGGACCGAAGAGTGGACGTTCCCCAGTTTCTGACCAGTTCAGAGGGGTTCGACACTTTCGTCCATATAGCACTTCGAAGGGGGACATCTTCAGACTAGCTTGATAGCTATTATTATAAGAGAACTCGGCATATGGAAGAGATTCCTCCCATTTCTTGCCGAATGAGATTACACAAGCTCGAAGCATGTCTTCGAGAACTTGGTTGACACGTTCAACCTGTCCTTGCGACTGAGGATGGAACGCAGTACTGAACGACAGATGAGTCCCCATAGCTTCTTGGAAACTCGCCCAAAACCTTGAAGTGAATAAGCTGCCACGGTCTGAACTGATAACCAGTGGGATACCGTGAAGTGAAACAATTCTAGCCATGTAGAGAGTAGCAAGCTGACTAGCAGTGATTGTCTCTTTGACCGCCAGGAAATGGGCAACTTTGGAAAGCCGGTCAATGACGACAAGAATAGCATCATTACCTTTCTGCGATTTGGGAAATCCAGTGACGAAGTCCATTTCAACATGGTCCCATTTCCATTCAGGAATAGAGATAGGTTGCAGAGTTCCAGCAGGCCTTTGATGCTCTGCTTTGATTCGGCGACAAACATCACACTCAGCAACATAACGAGCAATGTCCTGCTTCATATTAGACCACCAGAATCTTTGACGAATATCCTGGTACATCTTTGTACTACCAGGATGGATGGACAGAGGCGTATCATGGGCTTCTTGCATAACCCTTTTAGTCTTATCCAGGTTTTTCTTCGAACATGGTACCACTAGGCGGCCTTTGAAATACAAGGCGCCATCGTCGGCGATCGTGAAGAATGAGGGCTTTCCTCTTTTGAGGTCGCGCTTAATCTTGAGGACTTCATCGTCACATTTCTGTATCCATTTGATGGTGTCCACAAGATCTGGTTTCGCAACCAGGGTATTGAGAGAACCCTTGGAAAACAACATGGAGGTTCCGTTTGGGAAAACCTTCGGGAGGGGGAGCGAGTGATCCCGGGGGAACAATATGGAGGTTCAGCCTTCTAAATTCTTCGGTAAGCGAGGGCTGAACTTTGTGGACCTGGAGGTGGTTGCAGTAAGACTTGCGGCTCAGGGCATCAGCCATTACATTAGCCTTGCCGGGGGTATATGATATATCCACGTCAAAGTCTGCAACAGTCTCCATCCATCTTTGCTGACGGAGGTTCAGGTCTGGCTGAGTAAACAGATACTTCAGACTTTGATGGTCGGTGAAGATCTCGCAACGATTACCGAGAAGGTAATGTCGCCACTACTTCAGTGCATGAATGACAGCAGCAAGCTCGAGGTCATGAACCGGGTAGTTTTCTTCGTGAGGGCGCAGTTGACGAGAGGCATAAGCAATCACTCTGCGCTCTTGCATTAGGACACAGCCTAATCCTTGACGGGAAGCGTCGCAGTAAATGACGAAGTCCTTCTTAGTATCAGGTGGAGCAAGTACGGGGGCAGAAGTCAACTTGTCTTTGAGCGCCTGGAAACTTTCCTGACACTTGTCTGTCCAGTCGAACTTGACACCCTTATGCAACAAATTAGTCAGAGGCCTGGCAATCTTGGAGAAGTTCTCGACGAATCGACGGCAATAGCTGGCGAGGCCGAGAAAACTTCGGACTTGCTTCACATTCTTCGGAGGAGTCCAATCGAGAATAGCCTGAACTCGTTCAGGGTTGACGGCAATACCATCTTTGGAGATGACATGCCCAAGATAGGTTACTTCGGGAAGCCAGAATTCACACTTGGAATACTTAGCATACAGTTGATGTTCTCGAAGCTTCTCTAGCACAAGACGCAGATGTCCAGCATGTTCTTCCTCGTTCTTGGAAAATACAAGGATATCGTCCAGATAAACCACGACGAACTTGTCGAGGTAATCCATGAATATATAATTCATCAGGCGAGAGAAGGTGGCGGGAGCATTCGTTAAGCCGAATGACATGACTGTGTACTCATATGATCCATACCGAGTCACGAAGGCGGTTTTTGGGATGTCCTCTTCACGAACACGGATCTGGTGGTAACCCAACCTCAAGTCGAGTTTGGAGAATACTGATGAACCAGCTAGTTGATCATAAAGATCATTGATCCGAGGAAGAGGGTATTTATTCTGAATGGTAGCTTGGTTTATAGGACGGTAGTCTTGGACCAATCGGTTTGTTCCATCCTTCTTCCTAACAAAGAGAGAAGGTGCTCCCCAAGGAGAGCAACTTGGGCGAATGAAACCTTTGACAAGAGATTTGTCGATTTCCTCCTTAAGCTCAAGGAGTTCATGCGGCGGCATCTTGTAGGGTCGTTTAGCTATAGGGGTAGTGCCGGGTTTCAAGTCGATGATGAACTCGACAGCTCTAGCAGGGGGAATCCCTGGAAGTTCTTCTGGGAATACATCTTGGAATTCACGAACGACGGGAACGTTTTCAATGCCCTCGAGTGGTGCAGCGTTCAACGCGTTCAAGGCATAAAGTCGTGCCTCGGCATTCTGAACTAGATGAGCTTGATAAGCTATTATTTCATCAGAAGGGTGTAGCAAATGGACGACCTTAGTGGCGCAAACTATAGAAGCAGTATGCGCTTTTAACCAATTCATTCCCAGAATGAGATCAATGCTACAGGACTTCAGTACGATGGGAGAGACAAGGAATTCCAGTCCTTCGATTTCTACAGGGACGTCGTTGCAAATCATGGAGGTTCGACATTGGCCCGCAGGGGTGTGTACTAATAGTGAAGCATCCATGTTCTCACATTTAATGTCATGCAATCATGCAAAACCTTCTGACATGAATGAATGCGATGCACCTGTATCAAATAAAATGGATGTTGGTACTGAATTTACGAGGAGGGTACCCATCACAGTAGCAGGCTGGTCTTGAGCTTCGCTCAGATCAACGTGGTTGGCATGAACGCGACCATAAGACTTGGCATTGTTGCTGCGGGGCTGGTTGCTTCCACGGCCAGTTGCTGGAAGGGCCAGTTGATTCTGGTTCTGGTTGCATTCCCTAGCACGATGCCCTGGTTGTCCACACCTGAAGCACAATCCATTATTGGGAGTGGGAACAGGAGCTTGTGGTGGTGGAGCTGGGAGTCTTGGCCGCCTAGTCGGAGGAGTAGGCAGACGAGGTGCAGCATAGGTCTGCCTTGGGGTAGGTGCATCCGGCTGGTACAAGCTATTGGGAATCCATATCTTGCGCTTCTGCGAGGACGGGCCCGAAGATGAGCCCGTGTCACGGTTGCGCCTATGAGAGCTCTGGTATTCCTGCAGACCAGTTTCGACATTGATGGCTTTGTTCACCAGAGTGGCGAAATCAGCAAATTCATGCACTAGAAGTGTGAGTTTGATATCAGCTTGAAGGCCATCCCGGAACTTCTCCTGTCTGCGTGCATCAGTTGCAATGTCCTCTTCAGCATAGCGGGACAAGTCCAGAAACTCCCGCTGATAAGCTTCCACAGTTTTGTTGCCTTGGGTGAGGTTGCGGAACTCACGCTTCTTCCGGTCCATAACTCCCTGAGGAATGAAGCGAGCACGGAAGGCAGCTTGGAAGTCTGGCCAGGTGATGATTGTTCCAGCTGGCAGTGTACGCCTGTGGCTGTCCCACCATTGAGCTGCGGGTCCCTTCAGGAAGAAGGAAGCAAAGGTGACATAGCTGGCAGGGGCTACATCAGCAGACTCCATCTCATAGGTGATGTCACGAAGCCAGTCATCAGCATCCAGAGGCTGAGTTGAGCTGCGGTACACTGTTGGGTTCAGGCGCATGAAATCCTGCAAAGTTACTGGGGTTGGCTGCTGGTTCATATTGGGGCGAGGAAACTGAGCCATCATATTCTCCATGAACTGGCGATTCATCTCAAGCTGTTGGATCATACCAGCCATGTACTCAGGCGGTGGTGGGGCGTTGCCACCACGACCACGACCACCTGGTCTAACCATCCTGCTAATATTTAACAGGGGTAGTTCAGCATTGAGGAATTGTAAAAACAAGAATCATTCAAGATGAAACATGCACAACGAAAGCTGCACAATAGATACCACATAGTAGTCGGCATATCTTACAAAAGAGATCATGCATGGAGTTCGTTACACAGAGTCTGGTACATAGACTAAGACATCATAGGCGGCACACAGGCTCGCGGCGAATGCAGCTAACACTAACAAGCAAGTCTACGTCAGTCCCATGCGGTACTGCGGAGGTAGGTGTAGCCCGACAGCTGGTAGTGACGCGAAGGGAAGACCTCCACGCGAGTAGCCTGGGGCCCACGGATACTCTGGTGCGGAACCCGATGCGCAGGTGGCAGGAGAGGACCCAATGCAGGAGAGTAGCCTCCCACATCTGGCCAGCCGACGCCCTGGGGCATCACGGTCCGGGCAGGGTAGATCGCAGAACGCGACAGATTACCAGAGCGGACAGAGGGGTGCAACAGCGTCAGAGCACGATACAGGTGCTGACGGGTGGTGTACAACTCGTGGCGAAGAGCTCGGTTAGCTTATCCAGCCCATCAGCATGCAGAACCAGGTTCTGATGGTAGAATGGCTCTCGGGTGACAGTGGAGTAGGCAGCAGTGTAGTAACCCTCTGCACCAACATCGGATGCAATAGCAATGTGCCTGAAGGGGGAGGTGTCCAACTCCTGATACTCTCCACGGAGACGTGTCAGAGCAGCATAAGCAGCATCATGGACCGCCATATCGATAGTCACTCCAACACCATGAGCAGTGTGCAGCACGGTAGTGGAGTCATACTCTCGAGAGTAGAGGTGGACGATGGCACGGTACTGCTCCTGGTTGAAGTCCTGATACTCCTCATAGACGGTGTACTCAGGGTGCCAGCGATAACCCAGATAGGTCATCATCTCAGCCAACACAGCAGGTGATCCTGAGGCACCAATGGCCGTCGTGTGGCGCACGACCTGCCTCATGGGTTCCATCTGAAAACAAAGTTGTTTTCACAGGAGTCAAATGACAATGTGGATAATGTTCAAGTACTACTCTAAAGAATAATTAGGGCTTATCCAACTTTGGGGTGAATGTCGTAACGGGATCCTAGTGTCAGAGTTAGTAAATTCGTTTAACCCGAGTAGAAGGGAGTTCAGAGTCCCAGAGTAAAGGTCGAGGAGTAAAAGATCCTAGCACCACCCGATGGCGACGTGGGCCCATAAGGCACACAGCCAGGTTAGTAAAAGTTTTTGCAATGTCTAGACTCGACTTCGGCCAAGGAGTGTGGAAGGGGAATTCCTACAGGCAGTCGGCTCTGATACCAACTGTGACGCCCCCGATTTGACCGTACACTAATCATACACGCAAACGTGTACGATCAAGATCAGGGACTCACGGGAAGATATCACAACACAACTCTACAAATAAAAATAAGTCATACAAGCATCATATTACAAGCCAGGGGCCTCGAGGGCTTGAATACAAGAGCTCGATCATAGACGAGTCAGCGGAAGCAACAATATCTGAGTACAGACATAAGTTAAACAAGTTTCATAAGATGGCTAGCACAAACTGGGATACAGATCGAAAGAGGCGCAGGCCTCCTGCCTGGGATCCTCCTAAACTACTCCTGGTCGTCGTCAGCGGGCATCACGTAGTAGTAGGCACCTCCGGTGCAGTAGGGGTCATCGTCGACGGTGGCGTCTGGCTCCTGGGCTCCAACATCTGGTTGCGACAACCAGGAAGAAGGAAAGGGGGAAAGGAGGGAGAAAGCAACCGTGAGTACTCATCCAAAGTACTCGCAAGCAAGGAGCTACACTACATATGTATGCATTGGTATCAAATGGAATAAGGCTATCATATGTGGACTGAACTGCAGAAAGCCGGAATAAGAGGGGGATAGCTAGTCCTTTCGAAGACTACGCTTCTGGCAGCCTCCGTCTTGCAGCATGTAGAAGAGAGTAGACTGAAGTCCTCCAAGTAACATCGCATAGCATAACCCTAACCGATGATCCTCCCCTCGTCGCCCTGTGAGAGAGCGACCACCGGTTGTATCTGGCACTTGGAAGGGTGTGTTTTATTAAGTATCCGGTTCTAGTTGTCATAAGGTCAAAGTACAACTCCAAGTCGTCCTGTTACCGAAGATCACGGCTATTCGAATAGATTAACTTCCCTGCAGGGGTGCACCACATACCCCAACACGCTTGATCCCATTTGGCCGGACACACTTTCCTGGGTCATGTCCGGCCTCGGAAGATCAACACGTCGCAGCCCCACCTAGGCACAACAGAGAGGTCAGCACGCCGGTCTAAACCTAAGCGCCCAGGGGTCTGGGCCCATCGCCCTTAGCACACCTGCACGTTGCGTGGGCGGCCGGAAGCAGACCTAGCCTAGTGGCGTTCCAGTCCAATCCAGCGCGCGCCGCTCCGTCGCTGACGTCAAGAAGGCTTCGGCTGATACCACGACGCCGGGATACCCATAACTACTCCCGCGTAGATGGTTAGTGCGTATAGACCAAATGGCCAGACTCAGATCAAATACCCAGATCTCGTTAAGCGTGTTAAGTATCCGCGAACGCCGACCAGGGCCAGGCCCACCTCTCTCCTAGGTGGTCGGAACCTGTCCTGCCGCTCCGCCTCAAAACTCCACTCGCGGGTGCTCCTCAAGCCGACCCGTCTTTAGTCACCACATGTATCATGTATAAAGTATACAGTATATACCCGTGATCAACTCCCGAGTGATCACGGCCCGATAGTATAGCATGGCAGACGGACAAGGATGTAGGGCCACTGATGATAATCTAGCATCCTATACTAAGCATTAGGATTGCAGGTAAAGGTAACAACAGTAGTAGCAAGGACAGGCTATGCATCAGTATAGGATTAACGGGAAGCAGTAACATGCTACACTACTCTAATGCAAGCAGTATAGAGAAGAGTAGGCGATATCTGGTGATCAAAGGGGGGGCTTGCCTGGTTGCTCTGGCAAGAGAGAGGGGTCGTCAACTCCGTAGTCGTACGGGGTAGCAGCGGCGTCGGTCTCGGTGTCTAGAGAGAGAAGAGGGGGAAGAAACAATAAATATAATGCAAGCATATGCATAGTGATGCATGACAAGACAAGTTACGGCGTTAGAGGTGCCCTAACGCGGTAGTAGGTGATACCGGTGAAGGGGGATAACATCCGGGAAAGTATCCCCGGTGTTTCGCGTTTTCGGGCAGAGGAGCCGGAGGGGGAAAGCTGCGAGTTCGATAGGTTAGAGGGGTGTGGCGGACGAACGGGTTGCGTCTCCGGATTCGTCTCGTCGTTCTGAGCAACTTTCATGTTGAAAATATTTTAATCCGAGTTACGGATTAAAAGATATGATTTTCTAAAGATTTTATTAATTTCTGAAATTTAATTAATTATTTAATTTAATTTGAAAATGGATTTATGACATCAGCATGATGTCATGCTGACGTCAGCAGTCGACAGAGTTGACTTGGTCAACCTGACATGCGGGTCCAGTGGGACCCACCTGTCATTCTCTGTTTAGTTTAATTACAGATTAGTTAATCTAATTAGTGATTAGGTTAATCTAGTCAGAATTAATTAACTTAATTAATCACTTAATTAATTAATTAATTAACATTTTAATTATTATCTATTTATTCATTTAACATTTTTTTAATTCTTTTTCTTTTAAAAAAACGTTATGGGGCGGGGCCCCCTAGGCAGTGGCCCGGGGGCTAGCGGGTCGGGCGTTGCGGCGCCCGACTGGGCGTTCGCCCAAATCGGCGGGCGAGGAGGACCGGGGCATGGCCGGGCGGCCACCGGAGGGGAAACGCCTAGGGGGGAAGCAGCAGGGCGCCAGGGCGCGACGGTGGGTGCGGGCGCGAGCGGAGAGAGAGGGAGGGCCGGGGTCGAGGGTGCGGTCGGTGGTGCCGGAGCACGACCAAGGGCTGAGCGGGGTGGCCGCGGGCGCCGGAGCGCGGACCGCTCGGTGAGTGAGCGAGGGGGAGAGGGGAGAGGTCGGGGGCGGGACGGCCCGGCGCGGGCCGGTGGCGCCGGAGCGCGTCGAGCGGCGACGGCCGAGGCGACCTAGGGGGAGAGGAGGGCGAAGGGGGAGCTCACGAGGGGGAGTAGGGCAACGGGGCAGTGGGCTCGGGGGCGGTCGGGGAGGACCGGCGAGGTGATCCTCCGGGCGGCGGTGACGTGGTTCTGGCGAGGAGGCGGTCGAGGCGGCGAGGTGTGGTCCGGCGGGGGAGGCTCCTGGCGGCGGGACGGCGTCGAGCGGCGACGGCGGGCCGTCCACGGGCGCTGGGGACGGCGGGTCCGAGGCGCGCGGCGTGCGGTTGAGGTGGCCGGCGCGGTCCAGGCGGCGTGGGGCGCAGGGGAGTGCGGGAGGGGCGGCGTCGGCGTCGGGCCCGATCCCGATTGGATCGGGGGGAGAGGGAGAAAGCGAGTGGGGGGGGCGAGTGGGTGGCTGTCGGTTAGGGTTTGGGGGAGGGAGTGGATAAGGAGGGGGGTAGCGGGCCAGCCGGCTGGGCCTGGGGGTTGGCCCAGTTGGGCCACGGCCCGGGGGGGGTTTCTCCTTTTTTTTGGTTTTGTTTCCTGTTTTCCTTTTCTTTATTTCCTCTTCTGTTTTAATTTATTTATAAACACTTAGGCATTTTATAAAATTGTGAACCTTACACCATAATTATCTTGGTAATATTTGGCAACCACCGAACATTTTTGTTTTAATTTTTGAAAACTTTTATTGTTTTCTTTTATTTAAATTTTGAACTTGTTTCGGTTCTGAACTATCGAGAGTTTACCACAGTAACCGTGGTGACGTGGCATCATTAGCGGGGAATCACTGTAGCTTAATTATCCGGGCGTTACAAAACTCCTCCACTACAAGAAATCTCGTCCCGAGATTTAGGAGGTAGAAGGAAACAACGCGGGGTATTCATCACGCAGGCGATCCTCGCGTTCCCAAGTGGCTTCGTCTTCAGAGTGATTCGACCACTGGACTTTGAGGAATTTGATCGCCTTCTGACGTGTGCGGCGTTCAGCTTGGTCGAGAATGCGGACCGGATGCTCTTTATAGGAGAGGTCTTGTTGCAATTCAAGCACTTCATGATCCACTGCTCGAATTGGGTCCTTGAAGCAGCGTCGGAGTTGTGACACATGGAACACATCGTGAACCTGAGAAAGGTTCGGCGGAAGCTCCAGTTGATATGCCACTTTACCACGCCTTTCGAGAATAGTGAAAGGACCAATATAGCGGGGAGCTAGCTTTCCCTTGATCCCGACGCGGTGAGCACCCTTCATTGGTGTAACTCGAAGATAAGCCTTTTCGCCAGGTTGATAGACCATGTCTTGGTGATGACGGTCATACTGACTTTTCTGACGTGACTGAGCAGTCTTGAGATTCTCGCGAATAATGCGAACTTGTTCTTCGGCCTGTTGGATAATATCCGGACCGAAGAGTGGACGCTCCCCAGTTTCTGACCAGTTCAGAGGGGTTCGACACTTTCGTCCATATAGCACTTCGAAGGGGGACATCTTTAGACTAGCTTGATAGCTATTATTATAAGAGAACTCGGCATATGGAAGAGATTCCTCCCATTTCTTGCCGAATGAGATTACACAAGCTCGAAGCATGTCTTCGAGAACTTGGTTGACACGTTCAACCTGTCCTTGCGACTGAGGATGGAACGCAGTACTGAACGACAGATGAGTCCCCATAGCTTCTTGGAAACTCGCCCAAAACCTTGAAGTGAATAAGCTGCCACGGTCTGAACTGATAACCAGTGGGATACCGTGAAGTGAAACAATTCTAGCCATGTAGAGAGTAGCAAGCTGACTAGCAGTGATTGTCTCTTTGACCGCCAGGAAATGGGCAACTTTGGAAAGCCGGTCAATGACGACAAGAATAGCATCATTACCTTTCTGCGATTTGGGAAATCCAGTGACGAAGTCCATTTCAACATGGTCCCATTTCCATTCAGGAATAGAGATAGGTTGCAGAGTTCCAGCAGGCCTTTGATGCTCTGCTTTGATTCGGCGACAAACGTCACACTCAGCAACATAACGAGCAATGTCCTGCTTCATATTAGACCACCAGAATCTTTGACGAATATCCTGGTACATCTTTGTACTACCAGGATGGATGGACAGAGGCGTATCATGGGCTTCTTGCATAACCCTTTTAGTCTTATCCAGGTTTTTCTTCGAACATGGTACCACTAGGCGGCCTTTGAAATACAAGGCGCCATCGTCGGCGATCGTGAAGAATGAGGGCTTTCCCCTTTTGAGGTCGCACTTAATCTTGAGGACTTCATCGTCACATTTCTGTATCCATTTGATGGTGTCCACCAGATCTGGTTTCGCAACCAGGGTATTGAGAGAACCCTTGGAAACAACATGGAGGTTTTGTTTGGGAAAAACTTCGGGAGGGGGAGCGAGTGATCCCGGAGGAACAATATGAGGTTCAGCCTTCTAAATTCTTCGGTAAGCGAGGGCTGAACTTTGTGGACCTGGAGGTGGTTGCAGTAAGACTTGCGGCTCAGGCATCAGCCATTACATTAGCCTTGCCGGGGGTATATGATATATCCACGTCAAAGTCTGCAACAGTCTCCATCCATCTTTGCTGACGGGGTTCAGGTCTGGCTGAGTAAACAGATACTTCAGACTTTGATGGTCGGTGAAGATCTCGCAACGATTACCGAGAAGGTAATGTCGCCACTGCTTCAGTGCATGAATGACAGCAGCAAGCTCGAGGTCATGAACCGGGTAGTTTTCTTCGTGAGGGCGACAGTTGACGAGAGGCATAAGCAATCACTCTGCGCTCTTGCATTAGGACACAGCCTAATCCTTGACGGGAAGCGTCGCAGTAAAATGACGAAGTCCTTCTTAGTATCAGGTGGAGCAAGTACGGGGGCAGAAGTCAACTTGTCTTTGAGCGCCTGGAAACTTTCCTGACACTTGTCTGTCCAGTCGAACTTGACACCCTTATGCAACAAATTAGTCAGAGGCCTGGCAATCTTGGAGAAGTTCTCGACGAATCGACGGCAATAGCTGGCGAGGCCGAGAAAACTTCGGACTTGCTTCACATTCTTCGGAGGAGTCCAATCGAGAATAGCCTGAACTCGTTCAGGGTTGACGGCAATACCATCTTTGGAGATGACATGCCCAAGATAGGTTACTTCGGGAAGCCAGAATTCACACTTGGAATACTTAGCATACAGTTGATGTTCTCGAAGCTTCTCTAGCACAAGACGCAGATGTCCAGCATGTTCTTCCTCGTTCTTGGAAAATACAAGGATATCGTCCAGATAAACCACGACGAACTTGTCGAGGTAATCCATGAATATATAATTCATCAGGCGAGAGAAGTAGAGGCATACTAGTGACACTCTGTTTGTCTATATATTCACACATGTATTATGTCTCCGGTTAATACAATTCTAGCATGAATAATAAACATTTATCATGAAATATGGAAATAAATAATAACTTTATTATTGCCTCTAGGGCATATTTCCTTCACTCTGTTTGTCTATGTATTCACACATGTATTATGTTTCCGGTTAATACAATTTTAGAATGAATAATAAACATTTATCATGATATAAGGAAATATATAATAACTTTATTATTGCCTCTAGGGCATATTTCCTTTAGTCTCCCACTTGAACTAGAGTCAATAATCTAGTTCACATCGCCATGTGATTTAACATCAATAGTTTACATCACCATGTGATTAACACCCATAGTTCACATCGACATGTGACCAACACCCAAAGGGTTTACTAGAGTCAATAATCTAGTTCACATCGCTATGTGATTAACACCCAAAGAGTACTAAGGTGTGATCATGTTTTTGCTTGTGAGAGAATTTTAGTCAACGAGTCCGCCACATTTAGATCCGTAAGTATTTTGCAAATTTCTATGTCAACAATGCTCTTCACAGAGCTACTCTAGCTAATTGCTCCCACTTTCAATATGTATCCAGATTGAGATTTAGAGTCATCTGGATCAGTGTCAAAATTTGCATCGACGTAACCCTTTACGACGAACCTTTTGTCACTTCCATAATCGAGAAACATATCCTTATTCCACTAAGGATAATTTTGACCAATGTCCAGTGATCTACTCCTAGATCACTATTGTACTCCTTTGCCAAACTCAGGACAGGGTATACAATAGGTCTGGTACACAGCATGGCATAGTTTATAGAACCTATGGCTGAGGCATAGGGAATGACTTTCATTCTCTCTCTATCTTCTGCCGTGGTCGGGTTTTGAGTCTTACTCAACTTCACACCTTGTAACACAGGCAAGAACTTCTTCTTTGACTGTTCTATTTTGAACTACTTCAAAATCTTGTCAAGGTATGTACTCATTGAAAAAACTTATCAAGCATCTTGATCTATCTCTATAGATCTTGATGCTCAATATGTAAGCAGCTTCACCGAGGTCTTTCTTTGAAAAACTCCTTTCAAATATTCCTGTATGCTTTGCAAAAACATTCTACATTATCGCCGATCAACAATATGTCTTTCACATATACTTATCAGAAATGCTGTAGTGCTCCCACTCACTTTCTTGTAAATACAGGCTTCACCGCAAGTCTGTATAAAACTATATGCTTGATCAACTTAACAAAGCGTATATTCCAACTCCGAGATGCTTGCACCAGTCCATAGATGGATCGCTGGAGCTTGCATATTTTGTTAGTACCTTTAGGATTGACAAAACCTTCTAGTTGCATCATATACAACTCTTCTTTAATAAATCCATTAAGGAATGCAGTTTTGTTTATCCATTTGCCAGATTTCATAAAATGCGGCAATTGCTAACATGATTCGGACAGACTTAAGCATAGATACAAGTGAGAAACTCTCATCGTAGTCAACACCTTGAACTTGTCGAAAACCTTTTTGCGACAATTCTAGCTTTGTAGATAGTAACACTACTATTAGCGTCCGTCTTCCTCTTGAAGATCCATTTAATCTCAATGGCTCACCGATCATTGGGCAAGTCAATCAAAGTCCATACTTTGTTCTCATACATGGATCTCATCTCAGATTTCATGGCCTCAAGCCATTTCACGGAATCTGGGCTCATCATCGCTTCCTCATAGTTCGTACGCTCGTCATGGTCAAGTAACATGACCTCCAGAACAGGATTACCATACCACTCTGGTGCGGATCTCACTCTAGTTTACCTACGAGGTTCGGTAGTAACTTGATCTGAAGTTACATGATCATCATCATTAGCTTCCACACTAATCGGTGTAGTAGTCACAGGAACAGATTTCTGTGATGAACTACTTTCCAATAAGGGAGCAGGTACAGTTATCTCATCAAGTTCTACTTTCCTCCCACTCACTTCTTTCGAGAGAAACTCCTTTTCTAGAAAGGATCCATTCAAAGCAACGAATATATTGCCTTTGGATCTGTGATAGAAGGTGTACCCAACATTTTCTTTTGGGTATCCTATGAAGATGCACTTCTCCGATTTGGATTAGAGCTTATCAGGTTGAAACTTTTTCACATAAGCATTGCAACCTCAAACTTTAAGAAACGACAGCTTAGGTTTCTTGCCAAACCATAGTTCATACGGTGTCGTCTCAATGGATTTAGATGGTGCCCTATTTAACGTGAATGCAGCTGTCTCTAATGCATAACCCCAAAACGATAGTGGTAGATCGGTAAGAGACATCATAGATCGCACCATGTCTAATAAAGTACGGTCATGACGTTCGGACACACCATTACACTGTGGTGTTCCAGGTGGCATGAGTAGTGAAACTATTTCACATTGTTTTAACTGATGGCCAAACTCGTAACTCAAATATTTTACTTCTGCAATCATATCGTAGAAACTTTTATTTTTGTTACAATGATTCTCCACTTCACTCTGAAATTCTTTGAACTTTTCAAATATTTCAGACTTGTGTTTCATCAAGTAGATATACTCATATCTGCTCAAATCATCTGTGAAGATCAGAAAATAATGATCCCTGCCATGAGCCTCAATATTCATCGGACCACATACATCAGTATTAGTCATCTTGCCCATGAGGTATGGTTCACAAGCATTAACTGATTCATAATCAAGTGATTCCAAAAACCCATCAGCATGGATTTTCTTCATGCGCTTTACACCAATATGACATAAACGGCAGTGCCACAAATAAGTTGCACTATCATTATTAACTTTGCATCTTTTGGCTTCAATATTATGAATATGCGTATCACCACGATCGAGATCCAACAAACCATTTTCATTGGGTGTATGACCATAGAAGGTTTTATTCATGTAAACAGAGCAACAATTATTCTCTAACTTACCTGAATAACCGTATTGCAATAAACATGATCCAATCATATTTATTGATACGACCAATGTAATACCCGGTGTATCTTCAAATGTCGTCACCACTCAAGTCAAACCAACTAAAGAGATGACAAGCAAAGCAGAACTTGTGCGAACAAATTTGGTGCATGCTACTGAAAAACATCGAGGCATTGATGGGCGAATGCGTTTGTTATGTGGCCCCGGAATTAGTATTGTGTCGAGTTCAAGATCAACCTATATTGTTCCAGCCAAATGACCGAAACAAAAGTCGCAAATACAGCATGTATGGCAACGGAGGAAAGTGTGGAGCAGCCTTGATGTTTCTGATATATCATGCAAAGAACAGAGAAGAAGAAGTGGTGGACCCATGCATGGATTGACCCTTGAACAAGAAAACCAAGGGCAGGAGCCGAAACTAGAGAAGATCATCCCCACGTTCAGAACTCCCCCTCAATGGATAAAGGCATGTTCGTTTCAATCCCATGAAATAAGGAACGCACGTTACATGCTAGATAAATACATGCATGCTAATTAGCAAGAATATTATATTAGGAAGTTTCTTAAATAGTAGTTACGGTTGTGATTGGTTAGGATTTTTGTTTCTTATTCTAGTCCAAGTCTTGCACGACTTGTTTAGGTGCTAATTCTTTTTCTCCCTTTAGCGGAGCAGTCACGTGGAGATGGCTATTTATCACGGGCCACGGTCATTGTAACAGGGGAGATGAGTTGTGAGTTTTATTTTCAAGTATGAGATATACAGAAAAACGTTCGAGTTACGGGCGGCCATATCTTGTGTATTATCTGTGATTTTCCCATCGTGGAAATTTACTAGCGACGGAGGGTTGATCATCACATCGACGCCTACGTGCTGATCTAAGGAGGTCATTATTTTCGTTTGTGTATTTTCGTACACATGTGAAAATTATCTTGAAGGTTGCGAGGAGGAACAAGGGGACGAACTGTTGATCAAGCATCGCCGTGAAAGATCGGGCCATCTACATGCGCGAATTAGCATCTCGCTAGTCCGTGCCTCATCAAGTGGTATCAGAGCAAAGGTTAGTCACGGCGACTTAGTTTGCAATATCATCTACGGAGTCAAGCATCAACATGTTGAGCAGGAACGTATTGATGGAGGAGGAAGGCATTGGCGAGGTCACTCTTTTTCACACTCGTTGCGTCGTGAACGAACGACGTGTCAATCTGACGATCGATGAGAGTACCGCAGTCAATATGGTGAGCATGGAGGTGGTGAAAAAATTGGGGCTGAAGATGGCACCTCTTGAAAGGCCGTACACGCTGAAGTGGTTCAAAGGTGAAATCAAAATTACACATCGGATTTTGCTATTTTTTGATCTGGGAAAATATTGTTGTGCGGAATTTTTTCACGTTTGTCCTGTGTCCATGGTGTCGTGCCATCTACTACTTGGCAATCCATGGTGCAAACGTGTTGGCGCTATTCGGAATTTCAAGAAAAATAATTACTCTCTATCATGGAAGGGCCAGCAGATTTATTTTATTCCTATGCCAGTGGATCTGTACACTACAGATTGGAAAAGTCGTTTGCTTAAAAGAAGAGAAGAGCAAGAAGATATAAAGGAAGAAGTTGATGCACCGACGAAGGGGCTGAATCTTTTGGTGGAGAAGGTGCAAGATGATAGTGGTGCAAAGGGGCAGCGGTGGAGTGTTTTTAAAACACAGTGCAATATCAAGAATCGTGCATGCAAGATGATAATTGATGGTGGCAGTTTTACCAATGCCATAAGTAAAGATCTCGTGCAGGCTTTGGGTTTGTCCATGTGGCGGCACCCAAAACCGCACCATGTTGAGTGGCTTTACAATTCTGGAAAATAAAAAATTACACATAAAGTACGTGTGACATTTGCTATTGGTGAATATATTGACAAAGTCGACTGCGATGTTGTGCCAATGGATGCGTGCCAGCTCTTGTTGAGAAGACCATGGCAGTATGACCATGACGCTGTGCATGCAGGTAAATCTAATACATATACATTCATGCATGATGGAAGACGACACGTGCTGAAACCAATGACGGAAAGTGCAATAAAAACAGAGTTCCAATTTCCCGAGTCTAAAATCAAGCTTGAAATAGACTTGAAACCGAGGACGGTTTCGCTTCAAGGAAGGGAGGATGATACGACCAATGTAATACCCGGTGTATCTTCAAATGTCGTCACCACTCAAGTCAAACCAACTAAAGAGATGACAAGCAAAGCAGAACTTATGCGAACAAATTTGGTGCATGCTACTGAAAAACATTGAGGCATTGATGGGCGAATGCGTTTGTTATGTGGCCCCGGAATTAGTATTGTGTCGAGTTCAAGATCAACCTATATTGTTCCAGCCAAACGACCGAAACAAAAGTCGCAAATACAGCATGTATGGCAACGGAGGAAAGTGTGGAGCAGCCTTGATGTTTCTGATATATCATGCAAAGAACAGAGAAGAAGAAGTTGTGGACCCATGCATGGATTGACCCTTGAACAAGAAAACCAAGGGCAGGAGCCGAAACTAGAGAAGATCATCCCCACGTTCAGAACTCCCCCTCAATGGATAAAGGCATGTTCGTTTCAATCCCATGGAATAAGGAACGCACGTTACATGCTAGATAAATACATGCATGCTAATTAGCAAGAATATTATATTAGGAAGTTTCTTAAATAGTAGTTACGGTTGTGATTGGTTAGGATTTTTGTTTCTTATTCTAGTCCAAGTCTTGCATGACTTGTTTAGGTGTTAATTCTTTTTTTCCCTTTAGTGGAGCAGTCACGTGGAGATGGCTATTTATCACGGGCCATGGCCATTGTAACAGGGGAGATGAGTTGTGAGTTTTATTTTCGAGTATGAGATATACAGAAAAACGTTCGAGTTACGGGCGGCCATATCTTGTGTATTATCTGTGATTTTCCCATCGTGGAAATTTACTAGCGACGGAGGGTTGATCATCACATCGACGCCTACGTGCTGATCCGAGGAGGTCATTATTTTCGTTTGTGTATTTTCGTACACATGTGAAAATTATCTTGAAGGTTGCGAGGAGGAACAAGGGGACGAACTGTTGATCAAGCATCGCCGTGAAAGATTGGGCCATCTACACGCGCGAATTAGCATCTCGCTAGTCCGTGCCTCATCATTTATGCTCAATGCAAACACCAAATAACACTTATTTAGGTTCAACACTAATCCCGAAAGTATAGGGAGTGTGCGATGATGATCATATCAATCTTGGAACCACTTCCAACACACATCGTCACTTCACCCTTAACTAGTCTCTGTTCATTCTGCAACTCCCGTTTCGAGTTACCACTCTTAGCAACTGAACTAGTATCAAATACTGAAGGGTTGCTATAAACACTAGTAAAGTACACATCAATAACATGTATATCAAATATACCTATGTTCACTTTGCCATCCTTCTTATCCGCCAATTACTTGGGGTAGTTCCGCGTCCAGTGACCAGTCCCTTTGCAGTAGAAGCACTCAGTTTCAAGCTTAGGTCCAGACTTGGGTTTTTCACTTGAGCAACAACTTGCTTGCCGTTCTTCTTGAAGTTCCCCTTTCTTCCCTTTGTCCCTTTACTTGAAACTAGTGGTTTTGTTTACCATCAACACTTGATACTTTTCTTGATTTCTACCTTCGTTGATTTCAGCATCACGAAGAGCTTGGAATCGTTTCCGTTATCCCTTGCATATTATAGTTCATCATGAAGTTCTACTAACTTGGTGATGGTGACTAGAGAATTCTGTCAATCACTATTTTATCTGGAAGATTAACTCCCACTTGATTCAAGCGATTGTAGTACCCAGACAATCTGAGCACATGCTCACTGCTTGAGTTATTCTCCTCCATCTTTTAGCTATAGAACTTGTTGGAGACTTCATATCTCTCAACTCGGGTATTTGCTTGAAATATTAACTTCAACTCCTGGAATATCTCATATGGTCCATGACGTTCAAAACATCTTTGAAGTCCCGATTCTAAGCCGTTTAAGCATGGTGCACCAAACTATCAAGTAGTCAGCATATTGAGCTAGCCAGATGTTCATAACATCTGCATCTGCTCCTGCAATAGGTTTGTCACCTCGCGGTGCATCAAAGACATAATTCTTATGTGCAGCAATGAGGATAAACCTCAGATCACGGATCCAATCCGCATCATTGCGACTAACATCTTTCAACTTAGTTTTCTCTAGGAACATATCAAAAATAAAACAGGGGAGCTAAACGCGAGCTATTGATCTACAACATAGATATGCTAATACTACCAGGACTAAGTTCATGATAAATTAAAGTTCAATTAATCATATTACTTAAGAACTCCCACTTAGATAGACATCCCTCTAATCATCTAAGTGATCACGTGATCCAAATCAACTAAACCATAACCGATCATCACGTGAAATGGAGTAGCTTTCAATGGTGAACATCATTATGTTGATCATATCTACTATATGATTCACGCTCGACCTTTTGGTCTCAGTGTTCCGAGGCCATATCTGCATATGCTAGGCTCGTCAAGTTTAACCTGAGTATTCTGCGTGTGCAAAACTGGCTTGCACCCGTTGTAGATGGACGTAGAGCTTATCACACCCGATCATCACGTGGTGTATGGGAACGACGAACTTTGGCAACGGTGCATACTTAGGGAGAACACTTTTATCTTGAAATTTAGTGAGAGATCATCTTATAATGCTACCGTCAATTAAAGCAAGATAAGATGCATAAAAGATAAACATCACATGCAATCAAAATGTGTGACATGATATGGCCATCATCACCTTGTGCCTTTGATCTCCATCTCCAAAACATCGTCATGATTTCCATCGTCACCGTCATGACACCATGATCTCCATCATCTTGATCTATATCAATGTGTCGTCACATGGTCGTCTCGCCAACTATTGCTCTTGCAACTATTGCTATCGCATAGCGATAAAGTAAAGCAATTATTTGGCGCTTGCATCTTATGCAATAAAGAGACAACCATAAGGCTTCTGCCAGTTGCCGATAACTTCAACAAAACATGATCATCTTATACAACAACTTATATCTCATCACGTCTTGACCATATCACATCACAACATGCCCTGCAAAAACAAGTTAGACGTCCTCTACTTTGTTGTTGCAAGTTTTACGTGGCTGCTACGGGCTTAGCAAGAACCGTTCTTACCTACGAATCAAAACCACAATGATAGTTTGTCAAGTCTGTGTTGTTTTAACCTTCGCAAGGACCGGGCGTAGCCACACTCGGTTCAACTAAAGTTGGAGAAACTGACACCCGCCAGCCACCTGTGTGCAAAGCACGTCGATAGAACTAGTCTTGCGTAAGCGTACGCATAATGTCGGTCCGGGCTGCTTCATCCAACAATACCGCCGAACCAAAGTATGACATGCTGGTAAGCAGTATGACTTATATCGCCCACAACTCACTTGTGTTCTACTCGTGCATATAACATCAACACATAAAATCTAGGCTCGGATGCCACTGTTGGGGAACGTAGTAATTTCAAACAAATTCCTACGCACACGCAAGATCATGGTGATGCATAGCAACAAGAGAGGAGAGTGTTTTCTACGTACCCTCGTAGACCGAAAGCGGAAGCGTTAGCACAACGCGGTTGATGTAGTCGTACGTCTTCACGGCCCGACCGATCAAGCACCGAAACTACGGCACCTTCGAGTTCTAGCACACGTTCATCTCGATGACGATCCCCGAACTCCGATCCAGCAGAATGTCGGGGAAGAGTTCCGTCAGCACAACGGCGTGGTGACGATCTTGATGTTCTACCGTCGTAGGGCTTCACCTAAGCACCGCTACAATATTATCGAGGATTATGGTGGAGGGGGGCACCGCACACGGCTAAGAGAACGATCACGAAGATCAACTTGTTGTGCCTATGAGGTGCCCCCTGGCCACGTATATAAAGGAGTGGAGGAGGGGAGGGGCCGGCCCTCTCTATGGCGCGCCCTAGGGGAGTCCTACTCCCACCGGGAGTAGGATTCCCCCTTTCCTAGTAGAACTAGGAGCCCTTCCAAGTAGTAGGAGTAGGAGGGAAGGAAAGGGAAGGGAAAAGGAGAAGGAAGGAAGGGGGCGCCCCCCTTCCCTAGTCCAATTCGGACCAGACCAAGGGGAGGGGTGCGGCCACCCTTGAGGCCCTTTTCCTTCTTTCCCGTATGGCCCAATAAGGCCCAATACGTATTCCCGTAACTCTCCGGTACTCCGAAAAATACCCGAATCACTCGGAACCTTTTCGATGTCCGAATATAGTCGTCCAATATATCGATCTTTACGTCTCGACCATTTCGAGACTCTTCGTCATGTCCCCGATCTCATCCGGGACTCCGAACTCCTTCGGTACATCAAAACTCATAAACTCATAATATAACTATCATCGAAACCTTAAGCGTGCGGACCCTACGGGTTCGAGAACAATGTAGACATGACCGAGACACGTCTCCGGTCAATAACCAATAGCGGAACCTGGATGCTCATATTGGCTCCCACATATTCTATCAAGATCTTTATCGGTCAGACCGCATAACAACATACGTTGTTCCCTTTGTCATCGGTATGTTACTTGCCCGAGATTCGATCGTCGGTATCTCAATACCTAGTTCAATATCGTTACCGGCAAGTCTCTTTACTCGTTCCGTAATACATCATCTCGCAACTAACTCATTAGTTGCAATGCTTGCAAGGCTTTAGGTGATGTGCATTACCGAGAGGGCCCAGAGATACCTCTCCGACAATCGGAGTGACAAATCCTAATCTCGAAATACACCAACCCAACAAGTACCTTCGAAGACACCTGTAGAGCACCTTTATAATCACCCAGTTACGTTGTGACGTTTGGTGGCACACAAAGTGTTCCTCTGGTAAACGGGAGTTGCATAATCTCATAGTCATAGGAACATGTATAAGTCATGAAGAAAGCAATAGCAACAAATTCAGTGTGTTGAATACTAAGAAAAGTTGGATGCTTGATAATTGTTTTGAGACATGGAGACAATAATATCAAAGTCATGCTAGTAGAGTAATTGTGAATTTGAGAAGTGCTTGAGTTAAAGTTTACAAGTCCCGTAGCATGCACGTATGGTAAACGTTATGCAACAAATTTGAAACATGAGGTGTTATTTGATTGTCCTCCTTATGAGTGGCGGTCGGGGACGAGCGATGGTCTTTTCCTACCAATCTATCCCCCTAGGAGCATGCGCGTAATACTTTGGTTTTTGATGGCTTGTAGATTTTTGCAATAAGTATATGAGTTCTTTATGACTAATGTTGAGTCCATGGATTATACGCACTCTCACCCTTCCATCATTGCTAGCCTCTACGGTACCATGCATTGCCCTTTCTCACATCGAGAGTTGGTGCAAACTTCGCTGGTGCATCCAAACCCCGTGATATGATACGCTCTTTCACACATAAACCTCCTTATATCTTCCTCAAAACAGCCACCATACCTACCTATTATGGCATTTACATAGCCATTCCGAGATATATTGCCATGCAACTTTCCACCATCCAGTTTATCATGACACATCCATCATTGTCATATTGCTTAGCATGATCATGTAGTTGACATAGTATTTGTGGCAAAGCCACCGTTCATAATTTTTTTTCATACTTGTCACTCTTGATTCATTGCATATCCCGGTACACCGCCGGAGGCATCCATATATAGTCATACTTTGTTTTAGAATCGAGTTGTAATCATTGAGTTGTAAATAAATAAAAGTGTGATCATCATCATTTAATAGAGCATTGTCCCAAAAAAAGGCCAAAGAAAAAAAGGCCCAAAAAAGAAGAAAATAAATAAAAAGGGGCAATGCTACTATTCCTTTTTCCACACTTGTGCTTCAAAGTAGCACCATGTTCTTCATATAGAGAGTCTCTTGAGTTATCACTTTCATATACTAGTGGGAATTTTCATTATAGAACTTGGCTTGTATATTCCAACAATGGGCCTCCTCAAGTGCCCTAGGTCTTCGTGAGCAAGCAAGTTGGATGCACACCCACTTAGTTTCTTCTGTTGAGCTTTCATACATTTATAGCTCTAGTGCATCCGTTGCATGGCAATCCCTACTCCTTGCATTAACATCAATTGATGGGCATCTCCATAGCCCATTGATTAGCCTCGTTGATGTGAGACTTTCTCCTTTTTTGTCTTCTCCACATAACCCCCACCATTATATTCTATTCCACCCATAGTGCTATATCCATGGCTCACGCTCATGCATTGCGTGAAAGTTTATGAGTTTAAAATTATTAAGGTACAAAACAATTGCTTGGCTTGTCATCGGGGTTGTGCATGATGAGAGCATTCTTGTGTGACGAAAATGGAGCATGACTAAACTATATGATTTTGTAGGGATGAACTTTCTTTGGCCATGTTACTTTAAGAAAACATAATTGCTTTGTTGGTTTGCTTGAAGTATTATTATTCTTTATGTCAATATGAACTTTTGTCTTGAATCTTCCTAATCTGAATATTCATACCACAATTAAGAAGATTTGCATTGAAATTATGCCAAGTAGCACTCCGCATCAAAAATTCTCTTTTTATCATTTACCTACTTGAGGACGAGCAAGAATTAAGCTTGGGGATGCCTGATACGTCTCCAACGTACCTATAATTTTTGATTGCTCCATGCTATATTATCTACTGTTTTGGACTATATTGGGCTTTATTTTCCACTTTTATATTATTTTTGGGACTAACCTATTAACCAGAGGCCTAGCCCAGAATTGCTATTTTTTGCCTATTTCAGTGTTTTGAAGAAACAGAATATCAAACGGAGTCCAAATGGAATAAAACCTTCGGGAACGTGATTTTCTCACCGAACGTGATCCAGGAGACTTGGACCCTACTCCAATGAGTCAAAGAGGCTGTCACGAGGGTGGGGGGCGCGCCCCCCCTAGGGCGCGCCCCCTACCTCGTGGGCCCCTCGGTGCTCCACCGATGTACTCCTTCCTCCTATATATATCTACGTACCCCCAAACGAACAGATACGGAGCCAAAAACCTAATTCCACCGCCGCAACTTTCTGTATCCACGAGATCCCATCTTGGGGCCTGTTCCGGAGCTCCGCCGGAGAGGGCCGTCATCACGAAGGGCTTATACATCATCATAGCCTCTCCGATGAAGTGTGAGTAGTTTACCTCAGACCTTCGGGTCCATAGTTAGTAGCTAGATGGCTTCTTCTCTCTTTTTGGATCTCAATACAAAGTTCTCCCCCTCTCTTGTGGAGATCTATTCGATGTAATCTTCTTTTTGCGGTGTGTTTGTTGAGATCGATGAATTGTGGGTTTATGATCAAGTCTATCTATGAATAATATTTGAATCTTCTCTGAATTCTTTTATGTATGATTGGTTATCTTTGCAAGTCTCTTCGAATTATATGTTTTGTTTGGCCAACTAGATTGGTAGTTCTTGCCATGGGAGAAGTGCTTAGCTTTGGGTTCGATCTTGCGGTGTCCTTTCCCAGTGACAGAAGGGGCAGCAAGGCACGTATTGTATCGTTGACATCGAGGATAACAAGATGGGGTTTATTTCATATTGCATGAATTTATCTCTCTACATCATGTCATCTTGCTTAAGGCGTTACTCTATTTTTAACTTAATACTCTAGATGCATGCTGGATAGCGGTCGATGAGTGGAGTAATAGTAGTAGATGCAGAATCGTTTCGGTCTACTTGTCACGGACGTGATGCCTATATACATGATCATGCCTAGATATTCTCATAACTATGCTCAATTATGTCAATTGCTCAACAGTAATTTGTTCACCCACCGTAGAATACTTATGCTCTTGAGAGAAGCCACTAGTGAAACCTATGGCCCCCGGGTCTATTCTCATCATATCAATCTCCATCACTTTAATCTTGCTTTGCTTTTTACTTTGCCTTTACTTTTTACTTTGCATCTTTATACCAAAAATACCAAAAATATTATATCTATCAGATCTCACTCTCGTAAGTGACCGTGAAGGTATTGACAACCCCTAATCGCGTTGGTTGCGAGTAGCTATCGTTTTGTGCAGGTACGAGGGACTTGAGCGTGGCCTCCTACTAGATTGATTCCTTGGTTCTCAAAAACTGAGGGAAATACTTACGCTACTTTGCTGCATCATCCCTTCCTCTTCGGGGAAAACCAACGCAAGCTCAAGACGTAGAACTTGACAAAAGATGAACACTGAGCTACGGCTAAATCACACAATAGTAAGTTCAAACAAGCATGGCGAAAGTGCAAAAGATATCAGCATCACAGACTTAGTGAAAATACTAACATGCCAGGAATTAACATCAGGAAGCAATGTTTAGAGCAAGATAACAACATGCTACAGGAACATATCATGGCAAAAAAAAAGGCATGGCATGAATCTACTCAAAGCACATAACAAAAGTCCCTTACTGACCATAAGCCAAAAAGGATCAGAAGATATGATGGAACCCATGTAAACATAGCAAGTTATGTTAACAGATTCAGACTTAGCAGAAAACTGGACATGGCAAAAACAGAGTTATGAAGGCATGTTTGCGAGCTCGATTCACTCAACACAAGGCATTGCATGACAAGCTAAGAATACTCCCAAAAAGAATACATGATCAAGAAGCCAAGCAAAGCAAGAACAAACTCCTAGCATGCATGGATCAACTACAACAACCTTGGCAAAATTGATTAACACGTAAACAATCTGTCAGGAACATTTTATAGCAAAAGTAGAGCAAGATTGAGTCATGCTAGGGTACTCCACAAATGCAAACAGGGACATGGATGGATAGAGCATAACCATATGTCAAAATCATCCTTACTGAACATACTCAAAAGAAGCATGGATCTCTCTATAGCAACATGAACACATGGCATAAAAATAACAGCAGGGAAATGACTAGTGAAATTCTAAGTCCCTGAAATCAGCAACATCACGAGAGCTACTTTGCATGCTTGTGCTATTCACCACATTGATCACAAAAATACATTGCATACACCCCTGTAAATATGGCATGACATAGCCCAAAACACATGTAGAGCTCATGACCATATGCAGCACACAATAATCATGGCAAAAATGACAAATGCTTATAAACTGATAAGAATTAGGAACTAACATTTTATAGCACTCTTGCATCAACAATTTGGGTATCAGGATGGACTCAAACAAGCATGTCACAATGAAACAAAATGAAGAGCACATCCAGATGAACAATTTGATATGACATGCGCATGAAACAGAGCTACGGTGATGAAGTTATGGCATGATGAATAGGGCTCCAGAATGTTAGAAAACAGGGACTTAGGATATTTTCAAGGTCAACCTTCTGGATCCAGATCTGGCGCGCGTGATTCAAGGTTCACCGGAGTTCTGGCGGGAGTTGATGGAGAAGGCCAGAGGAGGGAGCTTCGGGTGGCCGGAGAGGACGGAGGAGCTCGCCGACAAGGAGATGGAGTTGCGGGCCCGCGACGTGCGGGCAGTGGCGCGCGCCGGCGGAGACAGGCGACGGTGACGAAGGCGAGCGGCGTGGTGGCGCCGATCTCCGGCGAAGGCACAGGGCGGTGTGGCGGCGGGCAGAGCCCCTGGCGGCGGCGAGCGGAGTCCACGGGTGGCGCGCGGGCACCTGCAGGAGGCGCTCGGGCGGGTCAAGCGGATCGGGCCCGGAGGGCCAGATCCGGGTCCCGGCGGGCCGGCGTGGGCGCGGAGGAGAGAGAGGGAGGTGGCCGATGACGTGGCGGTGGCGGGTTGGAGGAGAGCGGCGGCGGGGCGACGTGGCGGCCTATGATAGGTCGGGGTGAGGTGGCCGGCGGACATGTCCGGCGCGCGGAGGAGGAAGATCTAGGGTTTGCACCGCGAAATTCGGAGGGAGACACATATATATAGGTAGAGGGAGCTAGGAGAGTCCAAATGAAGTGCGGTTTTCGGCCACGCGATTGTGATCGAACGGCCGAGAGGATGGAGGGGGTCTGGATGGGTTTGTGGGCTGACTTGGAGGGGGTGTTGGGCTGCAACACACACGAGGCCTTTACGGTTCCCCGGTTAACCGTTGGAGTATCAAACGAACTCCAAATGGCACGAAACTTGACAGGCGGTCTACCGGTGGTGTACCAAGGCCGCTTGGCAAATCTCGGTCCATTCCGAGAAAGTTTAACACCCTCACACGAAAAGAGGCAAAAGTGGGCGCCGGAGGACATAGGAGTGTCGGATCGCAAAACGGACAACGGGGAAAATGCTCGAATGCATGAGACGAACACGTATGCAAATGCGATGCACATGATGACATGATATGAAATGCATGACATGGACAAAAAGCAAAACAAAGTCAAAATCCAACCACGAAAGAAATATCGCATCTCCGGAAAAGGCAAGAATCGGAGTACAAATGTGGAAAGTTGTATCCGGGGCGTTACAACCTACCCCCCTGGGCGCGCGCCCTGCCTCGTGGGCCCACGGTGGACCTCCTCCACTTATTCCTGCACCCACACACTTCTTCTTCCTCCCACAAACACGAATATCCAATTCATACCCGAGTCCAAGCTCATTTTGCTGTCATTTTCGATCTCCTTGCTCAAAGCACCTCTCACAAAACTGTGGGGGAATCTAGAGATATAACACAAGCTACCATAGGGAGCATTCATTTTCCTGCTATACATTATTTTGCTCTCTTCATAGGTAGATATATTAACGGTAAAGATGAAGCATGTCACATGTGTGTCCCTGACCTCAGTATTCTTAGGAGTGCTATGTTAGGAGATAAATCTTATAATTTGGGAGCCATTGTTGCACGTAGGTTGCATCTTAATAGATTTAATGGAGATTTCTTTGGTGGAATTTATGCAACCCGCTTAGCTGATTTTCTTGGTGTGACCATACGTAATGATGATATTGAATTGCCTCCTGTTTACCTAGACTTTAATGCTATGGTTCACTACCAGTTTGTCGAGAGGAATGAATCACCTCTCCAGTATCGCTTAATCTTTGATAGATGTTGTGCTGTCCGTATTACTCTCCCTACTCCTGCCTTCTTTGATTATCAGGCAAAAGGAAGATATGTTATTACCAGAGAGGAGGCAGATGAGTACGAGAGGAGGGCGGGGGCCGCTCGTCGCCACGCTGCAGCTCAGGAGGCGATAGCCGCTGCATCTCAGTACGACCCCAACTATTACTATGGATATCCGCCAGGCCAACCATGGCCATAGACCAACTTAGGCCAAAAACCTAAGCTTGGGAGAGTACGTATCTCTCACCGACATTATATTCATGTTCACACACTCATTGCTAGATGTCGGTGCTCATACTTTTTCATTGTATCATCCATGCTAGTTTATTTCTTTTTTATACTTTCTTCTTGTGTGTTTGATAAACCTTAAGAAAAACCAAAAAAATAGTTGTAGTTTTTAGCTAGTTTTAATTTCCATGCTTGCAATAGTAATTAAAAAGAAAACCCAAAAAGATTTCCTGATCTTCTTTTGCTTGTTGGGAGCTTTCCCGTGTAAGTAGTTTTATTTCTTTCTTTTCTTTGGGGTCGATAGGAGAAGACCATGATTAAATTGTCGAAGTGGCTCTTATATGCATTATTGTTGATCTGACAAAAGAGCCCATATTGCCTTGTCTTCTCCTGTTTATTGAATGCTTGCAGATTCCAGCTTAGTCCAATGCACGTGCACTATTATTATTATCCACATCGTTCGGTCGTGCGAGTGAAAGGCAATTATGACGATATATGATGAACTGATTGTGATGAGAAATGCTGGTATGAACTCGACCTATCTTGTTTTTGTAAATATGATTAGTTCATCGTTCCTGATTCAGCCTATTATGAATGAAACATGTTTGCAATGACAATTAGAGATTATAGTTGCTCATGCCATGCTTAAGTAGCTAGGAGTTTATAATGGTTTACCTTGCGTGTCAACATGCTATTAAAATGGTAGTGATGTGGTATGATAGGGTGGTATCCTCCTTTGAACAATTCGAGTGGCTTGACTTGGCACCTGTTAACGCATGTAGTTGAAACAAAATCAACATAGCCTCCACGATATTTATGTTCATGGTGAATTATATCCTACTCATACTTGCATTCAGTGTTGATTAATTTTAATGCATGTTCATGACTGTTGTCGCTCTCTAGCTGGTCGCTTTCCAGTCTCTTTCTAGCCTTCACTTGTACTAAGCAGGAATACTGCTTGAGCATCCAATTCCATAAACCCCAGAGTTATTCCATATGAGTCCACCATACCTTCCTATATGCGGTATCTACCTACCGTTCCAAGTAAATTTGTATGTGCCAAACTCTAAACCTTCAAATGTAATTCTGTTTTGTATGCTCGAATAGCTCATGTATCAACTAGGGTTGTCTATATCTTCCATGCTAGGCGGATTATTCTCAAGAGGAGTGGACTCCGCTCCTCACACACGAGAAAATGGCTGGTAACCGGGATGCCCAGTCCCATGCTCAAATCAAATCAAAATAATTGCAAACAAAACTCCCCCAGGATTGTTGTTAGTTGGAGGCACCCGTTGTTTCGGACAAGCCATGGATTGATGTTTGTTGGTGGTAGGGGGAGTATAAACTTTACCATTTTGTTTGGGAACCGCCTATAATGTGTGTAGCATGGAAGATATCGAGATATCTCGGTTGTTATGTTGACAATGAAAGTATACCACTAAAAATATTATTCATCTCTATTTCAAAATTGAGCTCTGGCACCTCTACAAATCCCTGCTTCCCTCTGCGAAGGGCCTATCTATTTAGTTTTATGTTGAGTCATCATCCTCTTATTAAAAAGCACCAGTTGGAGAGCACCGCTGTCATTTGCATGCATTACTATTAGTTTACATTGAGTATGACTGGATCTCTTTTACTATGGATTACAATTTCCAGTCAGTCCTTGATCTTCAAAGGTGCTCTGCATTTATGTTTTGCGGTCTCAGAAAGGGCTAGTGATATACCATCTTGTTATATCATATTATGATTGTTTTGAGAAAGTGTTTTCATCCGAGATTTATTATTATTGGTCGCTAGTTGATTATGCCAATGATATGAGTAAACATGAGACCTAAATGTTATTGTGAATATGGTTAGTTCATAATCTTTGCTGAAAACTTGAATGCTGACTTTACATATTTACAAAAACAAGAGTAACACAGAGTTTGTAAAAGTTTTTCTTTATCACTTTCAGTTTATCAACTGAATTGCTTGAGGACAAGCAGAGATTTAAGCTTGGGGGAGTTGATACGTCTCCATCATATCTACTTTTCCAAACACTTTTGCCCTTGTTTTGGACTCTAACTTGCATGATTTGAATGGAACTAACCCGGACTGACGTTATTTTCAGCAGAATTGCCATGGTGTTATTTTTGTGCAGAAATAAAAGTTCTCGGAATGACCTGAAAATCAATGGAGAATATTTTCGGAATATATAAAAAATACTGGCGAAAGAATCAAAGCCAGGGGGCCCACACCCTGTCCACGAGGGTGGGGGCGCCTACCCCCCTGGGCGCGCCCCTGCCTTGTGGGCCCCCTGGTGCTCCACCGACCTCAACTCCAACTCTGTATATTCACGTTCGGGGAGAAAAAAATCAGGGAGAAGGATTCATCGCGTTTTACGATACAGAGCCACCGCCAAGCCCTAATATCTCTCGGGAGGGCTGATCTAGAGTCCGTTCGGGGCTCCAGAGAGGGAAATCTGTCGCCATCGTCATCATCAATCTTCCTCCATCACCAATTTCATGATGCTCACCGCCGTGCATGAGTAATTCCATCGTAGGCTTGCTGGACGGTGATCGGTTGGATGAGATTTATCATGTAATCGAGTTAGTTTTGTTAGGGTTTGATCCCTAGTATCCATTTTGTTCTGAGATTGATGTTGTTATGACTTTGCTATGCTTAATGCTTGTCACTAGGGCCCGAGTGCCATGATTTCAGATCTGAACCTATTATGTTTCCATGAACATATGTGAATTCTTGATCCTATTTTGCAAGTCAATAGTCACCTATTATGTGTTATGATCCGTTAACCCCGAAGTGACAATAATCGGGATACTTACCGATGATGACCGTAGTTTGAGGAGTTCATGTATTCACTAAGTGTTAATCCTTTTGGTCTAGTACTCTATTAAAAGGAGGCCTTAATATCCCTTAGTTTCCAATAGGACCCCGCTGCCACGGGAGGGTAGGACAAAAGATGCCATGCAAGTTCTTTTCCATAAGCACGTATGACTATATTCGGAATACATGTCTACATTACATTGATGAACTGGAGCTAGTTTTGTGTCACCCTGTGTTATAACTATTGCATGAGGAATCGCATCCGACATAATTATCCATCACTGATCCATTGCCTACGAGCTTTTCACATATTGATCTTTGCTTAGTTATCTTTCCGTTGCCACTGTTATGCTTGCTATAAAACTGCTACTGTTATCTTTGCCACTGTTACCGTTACTTCCATACTACTTTGCTACTAAATACTTTGTTGCAGATATTAAGTCTTCCAGGTGCGGTTGAATTGAAAACTCAACTGTTAATACTTGAGAATATTCTTTGGCTCTCCTTGTGTTGAAACAGTAAATTTGGGTTGAATACTCTACCCTCGAAAACTGTTGCGATCCCCTATACTTGTGGGTTATCAGTGCACTTGTTTTGTCTCCATTTGTCTAACCTTCTCTTTGTTTTTGTGTCGTTTCGCACAGGAATATGAACTGAGGGTGATGCACTTGATTGAGTGTCACAAGGTCACAGAATGTCCTGGATCCCCCCGCCCAGTTCCACGACAAAAAGATTCTCAAGCTCCTAGACATGGCGGACGAGGCCGGAAATGAGGACGAAGCCGCAAAAGCAAATATCAAAGACGATTTGAGTGTGAATGGAGCAGTATCTTCAAAATTTCAAAAATGAAAGGCACCCAAGCTGGTAGCCGGAAATTTGAACTTTTTGGCAACCATCCACTCACATTACTCATAGTGATGTTTTTTTACCTTACCACGAGAGCAAATCGTTACTTACAAGGCAGTACGTACAATACATAAGTACTCAACATATACCATGAGAGAAAATCGTTATTTATCATCAGTATTAATCGGTAGCAATTAATTGGAAGGCGGACCGATATACCACGTCACACAATTGTCCCAAAAAAATTATGTAAAAAATGTCCATAATTCCTATTGTATAATTCTGTTTATAGTATGTTATAGAAAAATCAACATATCTAGTCTTTATTGATCAAGAACAATGTTTACATGAATAATTGTTAGGTCATAACGGTCCCAACCACAGATGCCTTCACTACAAGAGATCAGACCTACTGTGACAAGCTCACGAATGTCACGTAATAGCTAAAAACGTCACAAAATACTCATGTGTGACATTTTTCATGCGTCACCAGCTTCGTCACAGAATCCCCGTCACAGATTATTCCTAGTGACGTGGTGCGCAAAAAACGTCACCGGATATGGGACCTTCAGTGACGAAGATGTCGTCACTAGATTTTTGGTGGTATAGTGCACACTTGGTTTCCAAATGGGCCAAGCCCAATAATTCAGCCCATTTCCTATTTTTGATTCTAATTTTTGGTGGGCCATAGCCAATTTGCAACCCAGATCCAGCCCCCGCTTTTGTGAAGCAATTGCCATTTTTTGCTAGCCTTTTAAGAATTATTTTCTTTATAGGTTCTTCCTCTAATATTGCTTTGGTCTAGTCTGATTCAAAACGCATAGTGTGCTTGTGGTAGTTTTAAGGCCATCTTTCCATTGACCAATTTTCTCATCACATTACAAGCCAACTAGTCTTAAACAGGGGGCATATTACACATCCCTTACATGCCCATTCCAAAATAACCCAAGGTACATAATCATCTGATACAACATCCTTTCTAATTTTGGAGGTCATCAATAGAGACTTTTTTGGTGTGACACTCTCCCACCTTCATCAAAACTTGGAACCTTTGTTGGATGCCACTTCTCGTGACTTCTTGAAGGCACATAGAGTTGGTCTGATCCTCCTTTGTTCATATCAACTTCTTGAAACATGACTTACGAATCAGCCTATTAGAAACAAATACATAAATATTAGTTTGAATGAGTTACAGAAAACCATCTACTATTGCAACAGAGGACATATGCAAGTTATAACTAGAGCTCTAGGTTGGAATCTTAACAAAAAAATACATGTTAGTACTTTTCTAATAAGTGATATGAACAGAACTAAACATGTCGTAGTTGTGAGCAACAAAGGTCATCTGAAATATTAGATTGGAATAAACATGTATGAATGCATCACAAAGTAAGACAAGTATTGGAATTAATAGGACATACATAAATGATAGCACAACCCAAAGTTTGAAATCCCAAGAGGAGCAAATTAGCAGTTGTAGTAGGTACTCCTTCACAAATTAAAATGGTGCGAAAAAACAGAATATTCAACAAAGCCTCGAAAGGAAGAAACCTTCAAGCAGCCTAGAGCAGGGAAGAAAGAATGAAGAACTTTTGAGAAACTTAGTTGTTGTCTTTGGCACACACTGATTAGAAGTGTGATCAACAAGACAGTTCCATCTGAAAAGAAATTAATTACAATTACGCTATGGTAAAAGAGCTCATTTTGGCAAATTTGCTTGGACAGTAATCTGCATTACCATCTTTAGATGTTGTCAGTATCACTTCTGATTGCCATAGAGGACTCCAGTGAATTAGTTCTCCATTAGTAATTTGCCAAAATCATGTTGAATCGCTCATAAAACTCCCACTACGGTTCTACAACATTAATTCACTTGCAAATCTACTGACACTCCCTTAAAAAAGTTGCCACGAGCTCGGAACTACAAATTAACATAGCAATACTGGGGGAGAATCAACATAATGAAAATATTTTGCTGCAGCTAACTTTAATAGATTTACTACTCCCTCCGTCTCAAAATAAATGACTCGACTTTGTACTAACTTTAGTACAAAGTTAGTACAAAGTCGAGTCACTTATTTTGGGATGGAGGGAGTAATATAGAAGCATCTTACAATTGATCAATAAGAACTCACAGTGAGGAACAGAACAAAACAGATATCTGAACCAATCCCCACATGTAAGCTGTTCATCTAAACTGAGAGCAGAGAGTTGAGCATCGTACACATGTTAACCCAGGTTGCTGGTCGAGCTTGATGGTCTTCTCCGGAACTTTGGTGTGCCCCTGTGACCTGTGCTCCATGTCAACCTGATGGACAAAACCCAAGAAGAAGAAAAAATAGAGGGTCAACAAGATGTATCTCACTAGTGCGGAAGGTCAGACGACAGCGGCCCGAGTAATTAGTTAAACGTACCCTGCGGCGGTAGCCACTGATAAGGGGCTGGTGCGGGTATCGTAGGCGAACCGGGGGTTTCACTCCGGGAAGCCATAACCAAATACCCATATCACAATGCCTCCTCCTCTCCCTCACTTGCACTAATGGAATTGAGAAGTGTATAGACGAGGCACCAGAGATACAGGGTTAAATCCTGCAATAGGGATCGGAAGACGCATGCAAGCAATCACACTGGGAATGGATGACACGCACACTGGATGGGCCGCCGCGCGCGATCAGTCTAGTCCGGCCGTGGCGCACGCAAGGTCTGCCGCCGTGCGCCATGTCTGGCCCTGACGCAACGAGCAACTTCCGCAGCGGGACGCCCTGAAGGAACTCGACGGGAGAGGGAGAGGGAGAGGAGAGCAGCTACTCCTGCCGTCGTCCTCGCGCTTTGTTGCCTCCGATCTACCGCTGCCGCCACATAAGCGAGAGAGAGCCAGATCGGATAGGTAGGGTTTCGCTTGGGAAGGAGGAGGTGGCCGAGGGGAAAAAATTCGCTGCTTTATAGCCGGGGTTGAGCGGGCTTTAGCCCACGTAGAAAACTCTAAAAAAAGGGGTGCATGCTGATTCTCAAAAAGAAAAAGAAAAACCAGGCCACATGTTGTGGTATACCCGTCACATACGAAGTTACTTTGCCTCAAAACAAAAACATACGAAATTACTAACCGAGCGACGCCATCTAGAACATAGAATAAACGAACAGATCGATCACATACGGCTCGGTAAGAAATAACTAACCTACAGATCGAGTCACACACGCCCCGGCGAAAAAATAACTAACTTGCTAAATGCTACAAGAATATCGTCCAAGAACATAATAAATATGTGTAAAAAGAAGAACATAATAAATATATTTTTAGCATAATTTACGGTAGCATCTAAACTCTTGCTTATTTTCAACGCCGTTATTTGAGACCATAATGATCCTATGTTCAAACTCCCTGTACCAAACTTTTTTCCGCCAACTCATATTTCCATTTTTTTCTGATAGAACGAAATAAGAGCTCATGAACGCAGGATTCAGGTTTTTCCCCCTCAACCACTACCTATTTATGATAGACGGAACAAAATAAGTTTTTCGCTGGCCATTACCTGTTTATATTAGATAGAACAACGTGATTATATTGGTAAGTAGACTGTGAAAAAACTATGATGGATCCTACTGTCAACACTATTACGCGGGTCATACCGCTCGTTAACCCGTCAAGCACTATGGTAGGTCCCATTGCTAGACGTTACATGCCAAAAAAGTGATCCTCACACATTCATATTCAATGACTCTAGTAGGTTTGTCATCGAAATTACCAAATTGTCATAGAAATTGGTAGCCAGGTGCACTCATGGGCCGAAGCGATTAAGTGACGTCTATTGTCACCGATTTGTAGTAATCAGTGATGCTACCTAGGAAAACATCACGCATTACGTATCTGTGTGACGTTGTCCACCATTGTCACGAGGATTTTCATCACAGTATCTCAATTTTCTTGTAGTGCTTCCATGAGGAAGAAGAACACCATATCTAGCTATGTTATGAGCTTTGAAATTTGAAGCTCCAGGTTCAAACACTAAATTGCAATAGGTAAAAACACTCGCAGTCTCTACAAGCTCTTTGATAATACCACCATAATTCCCTCCAGCTTGCTGATAAATGTGATTGACAATCTGCTTGCAGTCGAAAGCCGCCTGAATGTGTTGCATCGCAAGTTCTTGTGCCAGGGAAATAGCTTCCCTACATGCCAGGAGGGTCAATGAGTCCATGTATGACCAGAACAGAAGAACCCAGATATGAACCATATGTATCGCAGCAGATAGAAGCTGCAGTGCCCACATTATGATCCACCAAGACGCCTGCATGGGCATTTATTTTAACATTGCCTAGCACAGGGGAATCCAGCGCCTAGACTGAGCTTGTACTGGTGCTGATATTGCATGTGGATCCAGTAGTGTGTCTAGCTGATCAAGCTCTGATATGAATCTTGTGACAAAAGAGTGTATCATATGGGCTTTGATTAATTACCTCATGTATAAGTTTCCCGCGAGCATGCCAGATAGCCCATAGCATTAGACACATTCGGATCAACTGTTCGTGACGCAACACTTCCATCATAGAGAATAGTGATGTTTTCGCTGATGGTTGTTGTGTTGCAATCATATGTTCCAGAAGATCGTGATCTACCAAAGTCCACACACACCGAGCCATCATACACTCGGGAAGACTATGCCGCCAAGAATCTTGTGCTCCACAAGCAAAACAATCATCATGGTGGGACATTTTCCTATGCTTGCGGACATCCTCGGTTGGGATTGAATTTTTCGCCAGTCTCCAAAGAAACATCTTAATTTTTGCTGGCACCGAAACCTTCCAAAGTGTAACCCATACTTTCTCATTTTCAGAATTATTTGAGGCTCCCACCCTCTCGTCTAACCAATCTTCGTGGTGCTTTTTAATGTCCACAATCATTTTATAAGCAGAACAGACAAAGAAGATGCCATTTTTCTCAAAATTCCACGACCAAAAACCATTGATCACCCTGGTGCATACATGTATCTGAAGAATGGCAGCTGCATCAAAAGGTAAGAAAACGTGTGCAACTAATTATGCATTCCATCTGGCACTACCTTGGTCCAACAAGTCTGATACCAGCTGCGATGGGTTGGGAATTAGAGAAACTATAGGCCTCGTGTTTTCTCGCCTAGGGATCCAATTCGTATCCCATATATGAGTATTGTTACATGTGCCAATGCATCTGTTAAGGCTTGTTCTCAAAGTGTCACGGATCTGCACAATCGATCGCCAAATCTAGGATGGGTGGTATCAAGTTCAGCGGTAAGAAAATCAGTGTTGGGGGAGTATACCACTTTCAGTGGTCTTACACTCAATGATTCCAGATTCTCTAATATTATCCAAGCCTGGACGAGAAATTTCAAAAAACCAATGCCTCCCATATATTTAGGCATACACATAATATCCCAAGACAGCCAATATGGCTTGCGCTGACCTTGCTTGATACCCCACCAAAAGGCTTTCATCATAGAAATTAATTGCTGGCACAAGCCCCTTGGTAATTTAAAACATGACATTGAATAAACCGGGATAGCTTGACCAACTTATTTCACCAAGACTTCCTTGCCCGTTGCAGAGAAAAGTTTCTCCATCCAACCCTGAATTTTATTCCACAACCTGTCCTTAAGGTATTTAAAAAGCTCCATTTCTTGACATTCCCACACCCAAAGGCATCCCTAGACATTTTTCATTCAGCTGCTCATTAGGTACACTCAAAATATGTTTGATCACACCTCTTACCTCCTTAGAGCACCTCTTGCTGAAGAAGATTGAAGATTTTTCCTTATTTATTCTTTGACCAGAAGCATGAGCATAAGTTTTCAGAAGGAGAAACCCTCTTCCGCCCCCTCGTTAATTGCTTTAAAAAACAGCAGACTGTCATCTGCAAACAAACAAGTGATTCATCGGTGAAGCCGATGAGGCCACTTGTATACCCACAAGGCTAGATGACTAATTCTGAATTTTAAAAGATACGAAAGGCCCTCTGCTGCTTGCAAAAGGAGATATACAAGTCATAGGCCAGCCGTCTCCAAAACCCCAAGACCGGCCCTACCCAAGCCTGATACCTGCAAAAAAAATTGAATTTGATTGATACAATCGAAATTGAGAGGGATGCTCGATGATCATCGCGATGAAAGCCGTTGCGATGAGATCCGTGAAATACGAGTCAGTTTTCAGCTTTCACGGAGCAAACGCTCGTCGGCTCGACTCACACGCCACACACCACACGAACCTTCTCCCCCCGTACGACACGACACGACACACGAGCCAGCCGAGCCGCTACCGACCCGACCCACCACGCCGCGTTCCCCAATCCCCCACCCCCCAACCAAAATCTTCCCCATCTCCCCCGGCCGGTTCCGTTCTCCCGTCCCCTTCCCCACCCCAGCCTCCAGATCGCGCCGCGCGCCGCCCCTGACCGCCGCCGGAACCCCACCCCGCCGACGAGGTCCGACCCCCGGGGGGCCCAGCCAAGATGGTGCTCGCGCAGCTGGGCGGGAGCATCTCCCGCGCGCTCGCGCAGATGAGCAACGCCACGGTGATCGACGAGAAGGTGCTCGGGGAGTGCCTCAACGAGATCTCCCGCGCGCTGCTGCAGTCCGACGTCCAGTTCAAGATGGTCCGCGACATGCAGACCAACATCAGGAAGATCGTCAACCTCGAGACCCTCGCCGCCGGCACCAACAAGCGACGCATCATACAGCAGGTCCCGCCCCCCGCTCCGGCCCTCCATTCATTTCCTGCGCTAGTTCGATCGATCCAGGGGGGACTGGGCGGGAGGATGCTGATGCCCTTGTTTTTCATTTTTCGTGCTGCAGGCCGTCTTCACGGAGCTCTGCAACATGCTCGATCCCGGGAAGCCGGCCTTCACCCCCAAGAAGGGCAAGCCCAGCGTCGTCATGTTCGTCGGGTTGCAGGGTCAGTCTCACTGACTAACCTCGCTTACCTGCTCTGTTTTTTGTTCTACGCCTATTACCTGAATTCCACTCGCTACATGTGATTGCTTATTATAGCTGTATATATCTACCAGTCTGCGTGTAGCATTACTAGACCACCTAGAATGAGTGCGTTGTTTAACCACCAGAGATGGTCTCATAGGAACTGTTTGTTTCATGTTTTTCCTGGTTATCTTGATAGGCGAGCAAAATCGAAAGCTCCAAACCTTGTTGAATAAATTGATGTAAATTTAGGCCATTATTGGGAGGAGAATTACGGTTAGGGTCATCAATTACCTGTCACCAATAGAAGCAGACCTTGTTTAGTTTGTTGATGTAATCTTTTGCTCTATCCATGTGCTTCATTCGTGAATTGTGATGACAAGCAACTATAGGAATAGGAATCAGTATTATACTCAATGGTCTTCTCAATTCTGTCTTGAGCAGTATGGCAAGGTAGATAAATTGTTCTGTGGATAACTTATAATGACCCAGGCATTTCAGGGGGTAGCTGTAGGTGCTATATCTAAAGCCTTGAGAATCATCACCATTTCCTGCTTCATTTTCCTAGTTGTTCGTACTTGTGAGATATCTCCATTTTCCTGTCCTAGTTTTGACAGAGTCAAAACATCCAGTGCTGTGTTCATTATCGTTTTCCTTCTCTTTTATATAGTTGCGATGTAACGTTCACTGAATAACTATATATGTCTGTAGGTTCTGGAAAAACTACCACATGTACCAAATACGCATATTATCATCAGCGCAAGGGATTTAAACCGTCTCTGGTTTGTGCCGATACATTCCGAGCTGGTGCTTTTGATCAGTTGAAGCAGAATGCAACCAAGGCAAAGATACCTTTTTACGGAAGGTTCTCTACATTGATAGATTTACCTGTGGGTTAAAAGCTTCTCTCCAAATTTTGCACTAAATAAAATTGCCTTCTTTGCAGCTACATGGAGTCAGATCCTGTGAAAATTGCTGTTGAGGGTCTGGAAAGGTTCAGGAAAGAAAATTCTGATCTCATCATTATTGACACAAGTGGACGCCATAAGCAAGAGGCTGCACTCTTCGAAGAAATGCGTCAAGTTGCAGAAGCAACGGTATTTACACTGTCATAGTCTTGCACCCTTATTTTTCCTGTAATGTCGAGATTTTCACCCACCTTTTCATGGTTCATTGCAGAAACCAGACCTGGTGATATTTGTGATGGATGGCAGTATTGGTCAGGCTGCGTTTGATCAGGCACAAGCATTTAAACAAAGTGCTTCTGTTGGTGCTGTCATCGTAACGAAATTGGATGGTCATGCAAAAGGAGGCGGTGCACTTAGCGCGTTAGTATTACTTTTTATTTTTCTTGTTCTTCCTGGTGCTATTTCCTGTATCGTGTTGCTTATGAGCGATATTATTTACAAAGAATCTAAGTTAGCTTAGTTTGTTCTTTGGTAAAATTTCTTCATTATAATTCTTCTTGTGGGATTTTCCCCCTCTGGTTAATATGTCCTTCTAGAGTTGAATTTCATTTTACCAGGTTACATATCATCCATGTTATTTTAGTTCAACAAGAAAATGCTACTTGGTTTAGGATCACTTCAATCTGAATGGTTGCACATATGTTTAGTGTATCTGTGAAGCAGTTAAGATTGTTATTTATCTGCTCAGCTGTATTCTCAAATCCTGTTTTAGCTTCTTTTTTTCTTGTGTTTATTACAAGTAGGCGAGGATACCGTTTGTTAGAGTAAACAGGTGAAGAATCAGAGGAACTTTTTTTTTTACATCCTTGCCTCTTTTTTCCCCAGGGTTGCAGCTACAAAAAGTCCAGTGATATTTATTGGAACTGGAGAACACATTGATGAATTTGAGATTTTTGATGTGAAACCATTTGTCAGCCGTCTGCTAGGTTAGCAACTACATTTAATATTGTGTGTAGCTTGGTGTTTCTTCTTTCTAGTTTACCTAATGATGTATTTGTCAGGTATGGGAGACTTGTCTGGCTTAATGGACAAGATCCAGGATGTTATGCCTGCTGATCAACAGCCTGAGCTTCTGGCAAAGCTGGCTGAAGGAACCTTCACTCTCAGACTTTTGTATGAGCAATTCCAGAATCTTCTGAAAATGGGTCCTATTGGCCAGGTTAACTATCTTTTACTCCCTTTGTTCACAAATATAATATGTTTTGGATATTTCACTATGGACTACATACGAACTGAAATGAGTGAACAAACACACTAAAATGCGTCTATATACATCCGAATCAGAAGAAAAGTTAGGACATGTTATAACAGTGAACGGAGGGAGTAGTATTTATCATGTTAACATCTGATTAACCTTCGTATGATACATTATATCGAGTATTTGATTTTCACACGAAGTCATCCAACAAGACAAGCAAGACCCCACAACTATAATTCTGATATCATTTGTTTAAGCCTGCGTCGTCTTGTTTATCTTGCAGGTCTTCTCCATGTTGCCTGGATTTAGTTCAGAGTTGATGCCAAAAGGACATGAGAAAGAAGGCCAAGCGAAGATTAAGCGGTACATGACGATTATGGATTCCATGACAGCAGCAGGTGAGCTAGATTAGATCAAGGCTTTCCTTTGTACAACACAAGAGCGACGTTCGGAAACTTATCCCAACCCTGATCTACTTTTCAGAGCTCGACAGTACAAACCCAAAGCTGATGACTGAGTCGCGAATCATCCGGATCGCTCGGGGGTCTGGCAGGCAAATCAGAGACGTGATGGACATGCTGGAAGAGTACAAGCGGCTAGCCAAGATGTGGAGCAAGATGAAGGGGCTAAAGATGCCGAAGAATGGAAAGATGAGCGATCTGTCCCAGAACCTGAACATCCAGCAGATGACCAAGGCGCTCCCGCCGCAAGTGCTGAAGCAGATGGGCGGCATGGGCGGCCTGCAGGCCCTGATGAAGCAGATGGGCGGCAAGGACATGAGCAAAATGCTCGGTGGCATGGGACTGGGCGGTGATTAGCCTGGCAAATGTAGGTAGAGTTTCTTCTGGGCATAGGTGGTGTGCTTGCTGCGTTGTCAGAGTTTGCTATATTTATATAGATCTCAAAAGATTTCCCATCCTGACAAATATAGTCCTCAACTCTTGAAAAAATCATTTGAAATTTCTCTGGAACTAACATCTAGTAAGGTCATCAAATTTACAGGTAGTGTAGCTTCTGTGAATTTGTTGCGTCGTCGCGTTCCTCGCTTGGTATACTTGTTTTATGAATCATGCGGTCTTCTGGATCTGGAGAGCCTGAAACCCAGAGTTAAAATTTGATGTCTGAAGTCTTTAATGTATTACTCCCTCCGTTTCTAAACATTTGTCTTTCTAGAGATTTCAAATGATTACAACATACGGATGTATGTAAACCTATTTTAGAGTGTAGATTCACTCATTTTGCTTCGTATGTAGTCACTTGTTGAAATCTTTAGAAAGACAAATATTTAGAAACGGAGGGAGTACTTTTCGGCGATTAGTGCAAAGCGGAGAATGAAGTTATGTGAGTCAGTGTACTGATAATTTCGACGCACTAATGTTTCAAGACCTTTTAGGTCTAGATTTAACAGCACATGATTGCCTAATTAGTGCCAACTTTGGGATTGCCGTGCGTTGTAAGAGACGTTTCATGCTGGGGGCGAAATTAGTAATAAAGACAGCAGCAAGGCACCATACTTTTTCTGAGGGAAACATAGACTTTATCTCTGGTACTAGTATGTTTAGTAAGGCACCATGCTTTACCATCTACTACTGCAAAATAAAGCACGCGACATGACACTAACTGCGCTAAAGAAAACGTAAAGCTACATACACATACACTGCACGATGCCTTTTAACTCCACTCAAGAGACACTTGTCTGATGCACACCAATTTCACAATTAGTCACTAGTTATCTCTGATTATTTTTGTGAAATTTGCCGACGGCCTCTTTTACTTTGAGAAAATCAAGGAGTTCATGAAATTTGCTACTTTGAGAAAACGAAGGAGTTAATGAAATTTGCCAGGGTTGGTTCAGTGGCATCCGTTACTGTCCAAGGGAGGCCAACAGGGTGGCGCGCAAGCTAGCTAGACACTCATATGATTTTAAGTCGAAAATTGTTTTGGGAGGATGATCCTCCTAGTTCCGTTTCACCTCTTTTGTGGAACGATGTAACTATGTTAAATTTGCAATGAAGTGTGCTGGTGAGCATTCCCATAGAAAACGACTTGCTATGTTTAATCTATTCATTTATTTTTTTTGCAAACATGTCTAGTCAAATCAGAATATCTTGCTCGATGGGGATAGTTCATTTGCTAAATGGGAATTTATTTGTTTATATAGAAAACCATGCCTTGATTTGTGTTTATCGAACCATTTTACAAAGCGATGACACACGACTAGATTCATCACGGTGCCATAAATCACTTCTCATTTAACTAACAAACCCACATATTTCTCTCTAAAATAAGTCTGAACTCAAATTTGAAGTCTGAAATCCAGAGTTAAAATTTTAAGTCTGAAATCCAATCGTTGCGCCGTTTAATGCTAGAGCGTTTCACATTGAAAGTTCCTACTTTTTGGCGCTTAGTGCAAAGAGGAGAATGAAGTTCTGTGTGAGTCAGTGCACTATATTGATAAGTTGGGCGCACAGATGAACTAACATCTCAAGACTGTTAGGCCTAGATTTTACATGTGTGTGTTGTAAGAGAAGTTTCATGTTGGGGGAGAAACAATAGTAAGGCACCATATTGTTTTTTTAGGGAAACATTCTTTATCTCTAGAGGAGGAAAGAGATGGGGGCGGACCGGCGGGGGCGGGGGCGGACCGGCGGGGGCGGGGGCGGCGCCGACGAGAGGAGAAGAGCTTTTCTTGTATAGGAAGAAAGAAATGGAAGAAGAATTTTATCTAACATACATAATGGCATGGAGTAAAGCGAAGTGTTTCAGAGTACATAAGGATAAGAGAATAACACACGCTCGAGCAGAATTTACATTGGGCAATATCTACGATACAGTAGATTGGACTCGATGCATTCTAGCTGACTGGGCGCGTGTCACAACAAAACGACAACGACGAGGTTTAGAGTAGTTTTGTCAAACTACAAACATTTTTCTTGGGTCAGTTCTTCTGTTGGCTTCTAAAATAAGTTGACGTAAGTCGTCCCCTAACCAGTTTATTTTAAAAACCCGACAAAATTTATTTATGTCACAAGCCTACTTTATTAAGACTTGACTAGTAGCCTTAAAAAAAGGGTATGACTAGGTCTCAGTCGACTGAGATTTAACAAAGTCTCAGTCAAGTGACATAACATGCAATAGAGAAAAAGAAAAACTAAAAAGAATTTTTTGCATGAATCAACGTAAGATCTCACGGGTATAGCATTGACTAAGACTTAGCAAGACTGTTAAAAAAATAGTTTGGTTGATAGGAAGCAGACTATTCTAAAAGCGCAAAAAACTAAAAAAAAAACTGACCTCTGATCCAGCACTGAAACAAAGCCTCTAGTAAATAAAAACCCATTAAAAAAATTTAAAACCCACAAACCACATCGGATCCAAATCTCAAACCCTGCCCAAACCAAAAAAATCTCCTCTGGCCACCAACCCCCACCCATCCATCCATCAAAAAGGCGTCCGAACGAAACTGCCCCGGATTTCGTTCGAAACCGTAAAACCTTTTCCAGAAACCACCAAAAAAACCACAAAACAAAAACCCCGCAGGGACAGGGAGGCTCCTGGCTCTTCAAGGCGGGGGCCCCGCGCCACAGTCTCAAAAGAGCCGAGCCACCCTCCTGCCCCCAGCCGGACCCCGCGTGTGCCCTCGTTCGCCCCGTGCTCCGCCCATGGAGGCCACCCCGATCTCCGTCAAGCCCCCCTCGCCGCCCCCGCCCCCGCCCCCGCCCCCGCACCTCACGGCGGCGGTGCCCCTCTCGGCCGTGGAGCCCCCGCCCTCGCCGCCGCCGGCCGTGGCGGCGGCCCCGGAGGGCCCCGACGCGCTGCCGGATCCCACCAGCATGAACCAGCTCGCGCTCGCCACCACGCCCAAGAGGTGAGGTCCCCCCCGCCCCGGCCCCGTGCGTCTCCGTTCCCCGGTTCCGGCGTCTCGCCGGGGGTTATCCGGCCGGCTGATCTGACTGAGGCGGACGTTTGTTGTTTGAGCAGGCAGAAGCTGGAGGACGCCGCGGATGGGTGCAAGCATTGCGCCTGCAAAAAGTCCAGATGCCTGAAGCTGTAAGCAGCCCCCCTGTCCCTCCCGATTTCGCCGCCGGGCCCTAGGATGTGCCCTGTTTCGCCTCCGGTGCTTCGGGTTTCTAGACAGGGACGGCCAATTTTGAAATGTTGGGTGCCGTGCGGTTTCGCTGCTCAGATTTGCTTCCGTTTAGGTGCTAGAGAGGGGCATCTGCGCGAGGGTGGGATGGTTTAATCATCCTGTCTAATTTGATATCCTGGTCACATATCTGCTTCAGTTTCAAAAATCCCTTTGGTATGCTGGGTTCTCTAGTGAACTCGTAGCAGCTTGCCTCTCGTAGTATGCAGTGAGAAATTAAGGAAATTATTTTCCTGATATATGTGCTTGCTGCAGAGGTTCCCAAATTCAGAATTAGTTTTTCATGATGGGGAGTGCATCACTTGTTTTAGCATTCGTTTGTGCGCTATTTGATTATACTGCGATTCCGCTTCCTAAGTTACCTCAATTCCTCCTTTGAAACATAGCTCATGGAGCAGATTATATCTGTGTGGCCAGACTAAGCAGCTTATAGTGTGTTCCAGTAGATAAAAAATGACTCAGATTTTGCTATCGAAGTGTTTTAGAATCCCAAGTCGTTTCTCATCTACTGGGACACATTATATTGGTGAAAATGTTTATCAGTATATGATGATTAGTTTAAATGTGGATGGTTTCCTAGCCCCAGTGGTGGGAGTGCAGTGGCACATTCCCGCCGGCGCGGGTTTGATCCCAGTGGCCGTCATTTAACCATCCTGGTTAATATCACGGTATTGGACGTGTGTCTCACAAAATTCCTTCTTAATTAAAAAACCACAGGGGCTCCTCCCCCTGCTGGTCTAATTTTTTCTTTAATGATTAGTTTAAATGAAATCGTATCTATACATGTATGTGCCGATATTTTTTTATGAGCTAAGATTTGTAACGAACTATTAACATAAATCATGATTATCTGCGTATGCAGGTATTGTCCATGTTTTGCTGGTGGAGGTTATTGTTCTGAAAAATGTGGATGCGTGCCATGTTTCAACAAGTCTGATTTTGCAGAGACAGTTCAGACCACTCGCAAGGTGCTACTTTCACGTCAGAAACGGATGTCTCTGAAAATTAATAGAAGACTGGAGGCTAATGCTGAAACTATGGTTGTTTTCTTGACTCAGTTAGACGATGTTGCATTTTCTAAGTTCCCTTTGGCTCATAACAATAATTTCCATACTATGTCTTTGTCACCTGCAGGAAGATGCACACAATTCTTCTTCTTCAACTCCACCAAGGCGAGGTTGCAATTGCAAGAAATCAAGTTGCCTAAAGAAATACTGTGATTGCTACCAGGTTCCATCTTAGCTCCAAACACTTTACTATATCTTTCGGGTGCAAATTTATTCTCAAGTTGATTCGTGTGAACAGGATGGGACTGGATGCTCCTTATTTTGTCGATGCGAGGATTGCAAGAATCCTTATGGGAAAAATGGTAAGTACGGAGTGCTTGTGATGATTTCGTTCTTCAGTGAAACCTGTGTAAATATCCCCTTGTGCAATATCATCGTTTGCTGGCTAGTGACTGTCTCTCCTACTGCAGAAGGTTTTATGGCGGACGAAAGCAAGCGTTTCATATACACCGGTGCGGATCTGGACCATAGCGAGGACGAACACGACTTTGTCGTGGAGCGTTCGCCTCGCCTGCAATCGCCCATCTCAAAGGAGTCCTCTTTCCAACACACCCCGCCTCGCAGCAAGGCCTCGAGCAGAGACACGCACCTGCTGCCGCAGGTGCTGTCGCAGTGGCAGCCGCGCTCATGGCAGCAGTCCTCGAAGAGGCAGGGCAACGACCACCGGGCGGTCGACGACTTGGGAGAGAACCACAAGAGCTCGAGCCACGAGTGGCAGCTGGCGAAGCACCAGGTCCAGGAGGACGCCTACAGCATCTCGCGGTGCGTCCAGATCCTGAACGGCATGGTGGAGCTGTCGCAGGTGGAGAAGTCGGTGGCCCCCGACGTGTTCCTGCAGCCGGGCAACCGGGAGATATTCGTCTCCCTGGGGCTCGACGTCCGCGCCCTGTGGCTCAAGCGCAAGATCCAGCACCTGACTTAGGGCAGCAGTGTTTTTTTCTCTAGTGTTGTTGGGGCCTCCGGGTGAGGTTTGAGGGGGAGCATTGGATGTTGCGTTTATAGATGATGATGGTGATGGATGCCCTGCTGGCCGATTGGAATTCGCAGGATGTTTAGGGTTTTTCCTGTATACTGAGATGTGTATCCCGGATCTGCACCGCCTGTCGTTGTAGAGAGCTTAGCGGCTGAGTACCTGGTGACATGTTGCAATAATTGATGATTTGTTATTATGCACCTGTATTTAGCTAATGTGATGTTGTGTCTGAGATGAAATGCTGTCTAGAGTTGAAGTTCTCCGTACGAAACATGGAATATATGCGTCAAACAGAGCTAGGAATATTCTCGTGGTCTGGCAGGGTCCTATGAAAATCTAGGAGTTCTTGGAATGTACTCCCTCCAATCCAAATTAATTGACAAAATGAAAATCTAGAAGAGTTCTTGGCTCCTATCCAAATGTACTCCCTTCAATCCAAATTAATTGACACAGTACAAAGTTGTACCAAAGCTGCTGCGTCAATTACTCCCTCCGTCTCATAATATAAGAGCATACTCCCTCCGTCTCATAATATAAGAATGTTTATTATGAGAATAATATAAGAGCATACTCCCTTCGTCTCATAATATAAGAACGTTTATTATGAGAGAGGGAGTAGTTTGGATCAGAGGGAGTATAAGAATTGTATACAGAAAGTGTACATGGAATGTCCTTTCCTCGTGTATCAAACAGGGCCTGGAGTTCCTGTGGATCACCTATCGACACCAGACCATGGAACGTTTCAGAGGTCCAGGCGTCCGTGGCCGGACCAAGTCCAGCAGAATCGAAATAAAACAACGAAAAACAGAACCGAGATAAGCAGGAAGCTTAAAATGCAAAACAAAATGATGGGGAATCATCAAATCATCCAGCAAAACCTCAGCCTCGTCGAGGTAACCAACACAGCACGATTTTATATCTCGATTTCATTACAGAGGTCATAATAGGGTTATACAAGCTTTATTGCGGCACGGCGCATTCTAGTACAGAATAGGGACCATAAATTTTGCGCTCAGTACATAGTTTTGAACGGTCATATTGCTTGCATGCACCAAGCGGGAGCCTCAGCCACGTGGTCAGTTTGCTGATTCATGGATCCAGCTGAAGCTCTAGCTAAAATAGAAACACAGAAGCAGGAATTAGGAGCCCATAAACAGTGCCATTTAATTCAGAGTTATCGGGTCTTCGAAGCACCATACCTTCAGCCATGTCACATCCTCAATTGGTGAGATGACAGATCAGTTTCCCTTGAGAACTGACATCAGCGAGAAACTTAGCAATCAAGTGTTTTCTGGTACGCAACCTGCAGGTACCCCAAAGGAGGTTACGCAACAAATGTAACAAGTTGTGCCAGAAATAACCGACAAATAGAAATCTTTTATCAGCAGTGTTTCTCAGTTGATGAATTTCTCGGTTGTATATGCCTTATTTTTATATTAACCAAACACCGTAGTGGCTAAACACACCAAAGAATCTATCAGCAATCATCAAGAGCCATGCTTATACACAACTTCAACCCAACTATAACAACAGCAGGTCATGTGGAAAGCACCACAAGTTTAGTTGATGAACTAAAATTTACTGTATAAGTATGGGCATCAGTCGACTCACTAGTCTTCAAAATCAAATCGTAAAAGCATAATATATCGACAGAGGATAAACATACCGAGGTTGAATCCTTCAGCAACTCCCTGATTGCCATTGTAGCATAGGATGATGCAGGTAAAGTAAATGCTAATTTCACGGCCAGTTTGCTTGGCAATGTATCTGAGCTGCCAATAGACTTGTTTTCTACTAAGCTAGTTTCACTGGTTGGCATGGAGGTCTCCAATGGCTCTTCCATCTTGCAATCAGGTGGATTGGAGGCGGAATTTTCACTAGATGCAGCAGGCTCATTAGCTACCTTTGCTTCTGTAAGCTTGCTTTTGGAGAGAATATCCAAATCGGTTTCTGCTAAAGATGCACTGTCATCCGTGTATGTCATGAGTTCCCTGCAGTCATCAAAGCATTTTATCAAAATGGTGCAGTCATACTAGATTCAACAAAAAGGAATAAGAATTAATACACGGCAGTGTTACTCCTCTAAAATAACTCATGCGGTCAGATTAACACTTCAAGCAAGCCCAATGGATAGAGTTAAGAGAATGACTTTGATGGATTAACACAGTAAACTATTGATGGAAATACACATACCACTCAAAATCAATAGGCTTCTGGAACACCCTACGGTAACCTCCTTTCATGCTTGTAATTGAGAACTCCCTAACAAATGGTGTTTGCATCATACAGCGCAAAAATTAGGATATGATGTAGCAGTAAAACAAGCATGTGTAGATGCAATGTATATGAAATGATTAATACACCGCAGAAGAAAAAATAAATTGTCATTGCTCAATGCATTAGGCTGCACTATTTACAGCTGCCCTTGCATAGGCTAGAAAGAATTCTGGGAGCAATATGAAGAAACTTACTTCACACCATGAGCATTCTCTGTCAAGCTAATGCCATCCTGAGACATGAAATCCAAAGTAACATTATGATTCTCGTCATGGCAGAAGCCACTAAGAAATTGTGTGACTCATAACACATTTGCTAATAAAACCAGTGATATTACAGTATGACAGCTAATATCCACAAAGGAAAAGGATAAATCAAACACATTTTAGTCAGCATAGTCCAAAGGCCACAGCATTGCAATATCTGATTCAATGAAATAGGAACTGGGAATGCTTGTAACAGAAATTCAACAGTGCGCAAGTTTTGACCATACCAAACAAGAATCTCCAAATACACACTGCAATATACTCCTTCCGTCCCAAAATAAGTGTCTCAACTTTAGTATAACTTTGTACTAGAGTTAGTACAAAGCTGAGACACTTATTTTGGGACGGAGGGAGTAGTATTTACCTTTTTAGCCATTTCGTGGTAAATCTCAGCAACTTCATTCCCAGGGAACAATGCTTGTGAACTGTGTAATAACAATAACAAGCTGAATCTATTTGTTTTCTTGACAAGTGGAATCATGACAGGAACAAAATGAATATATGAATAAGGGAATTGGTCATTTACCCAGGCAAAGGAAGGACGACATCTTCAAACGAGTAGATCCCTTTCGATAAATCTTCAGAATCAACTAGCTACAAGAGAAACAAAGGTGCAGGAGTAGGCATATGAGAAGGAACATTTTCTGTGTATGAGCATGTAGGTTTGTAGCAAACCTTCACAGACTGGATATTTTCTTCTGGAATTGCTTCAGGACAAATATCAATTTCAGAAGAATTTGTAAGGCCATCAACTTCTGAAGTACCCACAGAAGTTGCTTCTCCAGGATGGCTTTCTTTGGTATAGATTAGATCACCTTCTACGACCTGTGAAATGCCTGTCAAATCACCAGTTAGAATATAAAAAGGGAGCATGAAGTCCACCATAAAAACCTCACGGGATAACACACCTCATGAAATAGTAACGGTTAGCCCAAAACATCAAATTGTACAATGATTCAATTGAAACTGAGTAACTGTACAAGGACGAAGTAGACTGACCATACTTTTCAACTCTCATGCTGGCAGCATGATTCCAAAGGTAACTTTGGTAAGAATGGACATACCTACAGAAGCCAATCAGTAATCAGTAATAAGTAAAAGGACAGAAACAAAGTAGAATTATTCAAAAAAACGCAGAAAAGTGAACAGCAGAAATATTTCGATTTAGCAAGTGATATGTAACTAGAGTAGCACAATACTGTTGACTAACATGTAAAGTGGATGTACTACTGTTGATGTCAGATTACATCTAAAGTGACTGATTATAAAGAAATATACTCCCTCCGTCCCAAAATACGTGACTCAACTTAGTACTAAAACTAGTACAAAGTTGAGTCACTTATTTTGCGACGGAGGGAGTATATACTTACTATAAAACAATTTTCTGCATTCTACAATTATCATATTCTCGGAGAAGAAAACCACCAATGTCGTTTAATTTGAAGTAACTAGTTATATCAAGAAAAAGCAATCCATACAAGATAAAGATATATGGCATACATCATTCTTAACGGTCTTGGTATACCCTTTAATGCTTGTAGATAGTTCTCAGGGCATTTCCTCAAACACTGAAGCTGAAAATAGTGCATGGATGGATATTAGTTTAATTTCCACAAAAGGCGCACTTATTCATCTAATACAAGGATATTTTGATGTAAATGATAAAGGACTACACTTACAATAGCCTTCTCAGCCACAAGATGGCGAGGAAAGTTCCTCAGAGCCATATCAATATCACCATGTTGCTTGTAATGTTCACGCACCTCCTTTATGTCATCACGCTGTTCGGAGTATCGAGTTATGTTGAACAAAAGTTGGCACAGCACAACATGCAATCCTAATTAGATACAAACAAAATAATTTGAGGATATCTCCTTCCCTTGGATCAAGAACCAAGTTTACAGCATTTTTCCATTCTCCTCTAAGCAAAGCAGCTCCAATACGGTGGGTTGGTACTGAACCACTTCCAAAGCGCTAACCATACAAAATAGATGAACTCAATAAGGTTCACAAATAACAGCAAAATAAATTCTGGAGCACACGCAGAAGTTCCTAGGCCTGTACCTGCAAACCATAGTAGTTGATAAATCCGTTCTTTCCTAAGCCATCCACAGCAGCCTTTATCATGTCTTCCGATTCTGCAACAACACCTCTAAAGAAATGCAGGTAAACATAAGTTACCCAATTTTCTCAGTTTGTTAAAGCAAAATATACAAGGTTCCATGCATGTGGGCTTAAGTAATATATTAATACTACTATTTTCAAAAAATATACTAATACTACACCACAAAGGGCAAAACTATAAAATAACTGATAGTGGTGAGGTAGTGTGTACTGTCTACTGTGTAGATGCAAATCAAATCAGGCCTACAATAGCACTAAATTTTGTGTTACACTTTCAGAAGAGCATTGGAGCAGGAGCGCTTCTATATACTAAATTATAAGGAAAAAAGAGAAGATATGATACCTCAGGGTAATTGTAAACCGATTTCCCATGAGTTGACCAAGACCAAGTCCCTCCTTTACATAACTAGAGAGGATACGTTAGTTGCTAAAGTATCACTTAGGACAGCTATATTCCAGTGATCCTACAAAAATCAATTGATCACCTACCAGAAGTTTCCAACTTTGATGCCATATAGTCGCTTATTAAGTGCAGCGATTTTATTTGCTGGCACCTTGAAAACGGTAACCTAATAGGAAAAGAATTAGATCAGTAGCCAAGGCAATTACATGCAAAGGGTCATAACCATGAAACAGAAATTATAACCAAATCTACCAAATAGCCAGAAAATCATGAAACAAACTACATAACCTAGTTTGATCAATGATACTAATAATAAAATCTAGAACGAATGCATATTAAATTTTACACGAAATTATTAAATGGTTGTAACACCATAATAGCATACATAATTACACATACAGATACAGTTCACTTATAGCTATAGATAAAATCACCTAAAGTATTTTTCGTCCACACCCATGTATGAAAGTTTAGCTATTTTATCCCAAAACGCAAATCCATCATTACATGAATTAAATTCAGAGAGATGGTTTACATAGGAATAATAAACACCTGTTGCGTCGTAACAGCACGTTTATCCTTTGTTCCAGAAAACCCAAATGAGCGTGACTGCAAAAAGCATAATCAAGTCATTACTCGGTTGGCAAAGAACGGTTACTGAATGATGCCATCAATGAGATAAATAGCAACCAAGATGTACCTGGAGTCCTAACATTTTTCCTATTACTCCCAATGCATCTTGGGTGTCCTTGTTTTCTTTGCAAAGGTGAAACCTGATCAGTGTCACAGGATGGTAGCTCCAGTTACAGAACTAGTTAGCAGCAAAACTAGACACGACGCAAACATTACATTTATATTCCTTACTACACAAATATAGAGGAGTTGTTATAGCTACATTACTCATGTTACCAAATTCAAACAAGCCTGTCAACTATGCCAAACACGAGGAATGAATGTGTTATAGCGCAAACACTAATAACAATTTGGGTAGGACAACAGATGATCAATTCAAACAGAATTTCATCACCTCAGGAACTTCCCAGCATGAGCTGGCCAACTAGACGACCCTCTACTGTCAAATGGCCTGTCGTCTCCCCAATCAGAACCATTCATGTTCTTCCTCTTCCTTCCTCTGCCACCACCACCCCTCCCCCCACCCCCCCCCCCCCCCCCCCCCCCGCCCCCCCCCTCCAGCTTCAGACCCCACGCGTACCCTGATGTATTTCTGAACCCCGTCGCTGTGTTCCACTGTGTCTGTGACCAAGAACTTGAAGTTTCTTTTGAAAAAGTTGTGCACCTCCTGCAAGCAAATAAACGCTCCAAATCAGACAGTTCCCCCAAATTCAGCCACACAAGACAAGCAGCACCGCCGAACCAAACCCACCGATCGATGAGCCTTGTCGGCATCGGGCGAGAGCATGACCGGCAAGAATTCGCCCTCGCCGCCGGTCGCGACCTTCTCCAGAAGCCCCCTCAGCGCGTGGCAGTCGGCCTCGCCGCAGAGCCCGCTGAACGACTCGAGAGCCTTGGAGTGGTCGGCGTCGGCCGCCGGCGCCGCCTTCTCCTCCTCCTTGGCATCCACGCACTGCAATGCACGAGCCGTGGGTGAAACCGGGACCGGGCACGCGGAATCACCGAGCAGACGTCGCGGGGGGGCGCGAGTACCTACCTGGTCGGGGAGATCGAGGGAGGTGAGGCGGACGACGGAGCCGTCGCGGGCGACCTCGTGGACGATGAAGTCGGAGTAGCGGTGCTTGAGGACGCCGCGGAAGCCCGGGAGGGCGGAGGTGAAGCAGGCGATGCCGACCTCGGCCTCGGTGACGGAGCTCGAGCGCGCCATGGGAGCGGGGTGGGCTGATTTGGGGGCTAGGGTTTTGGGAGGGAAATGGCGGAGAGGGTTTAGCCGGGGGGAAAGCCGCTGGCTGTACCTCTGATAGGTGGGGCCGCATCGGCCACTGGCGACCTTCTCTGCCGTTGGATCATCGTGGATGGCCTAGATCAATTGAATGGCAACCAAACAAAACTGCCTTCCCCACTCTCCTCCCCAACTCCCTGTTGATGTCGATATTACCATCGGGGAAGATGCAAAACAATATTGTCCCTTTTTTAGTTTTTTGGGTGGCCACAAATGCCGGTTTATCGCTCTGAGGGATTGAAATCTGATCATCATTCAATGTAACTATTTGTCCATTAATCATTTGATGCTATCATGGGAACCCGGTTAGAGGTCCGACAAGCACTTTCAACAGAAGAAGGCTCAAGGGCTCATCTGAGGCGAAGTGTTAATAAGGATCATCACCTGTTGCAAGCACACAAGGACGCGGTTGGGGATGCAAATTTGAAACCTTCAGGGTACCTACTTAGTTCAATCAGATGAACTAAGTTTCAAAGATGAAGTGAATTCTAATATTTTATTTCATTTAGTTGAACAAAAGAGGGTTGGAGGGTACCCTCAAGGTTCTAAATCTGCATGCTTACATGCTGTAAAGAGGAAGTGGTGCAAAATGTTAGGTCAGAACAGTCAAACAATGTCCACTAGGTGCTGGGAAGAGATGGGAAAGAGCAGGGACTTTGCGACACCGGGCGCATTGTGCAGTACACACCACATAAATCGATGTTTATAACACTCTTATATCGAAGAGAAAACGTAATACAATGACAGAATAAGAAAATTAGTATATCAAAAAGTTTCTCCCCGAAAATCAGCAATGTACCAGGTCCGTGTTCATTCAAACATTAATGCATGAACAACAGGAATATAACACTGCAGGAGTAGCATAACAGCAATTGATCCAGTGCCCCAGATTCTTATGCCGGATACAAAGCTGCAGCTTCAGAAGAGCACTATCTTTATCAGTGGGCAGTCTAGCTGATGATAAGGAAAAAAGAAGAGATGGTGTGTGACAGGTAGACGCATCCAATTGTCAGACAAAAGAAAGCTTCGACAACAACAAGATCAATCAAATCGCATGTCCATTGTTGGCCACAAGAAAGCTTTGAGAACAACAGGAGATCAAATCGCTTTCGCGGTTTCCGCAACATACAGTGCAACCGGGCCTACTTATTTGTGTGCTTGCAACTCAAAGCAAACCTAGCAGGCATCTAGGTCCCTGCATGGGGGAGGCTTTGGCTCGCCTAGCAAGGTGGTCATCCCTCCAGCAGGACCACAGTTTTTCCGCTCTGGGTTCTGGGTGCCACGCTGCAAATGTTTATCAGATCGTCAGAACAGGTGTATATTGGAATTAGACCAGATAAAACATGTGGCCAGACATAGTAAGAGAATCTTGTTAAGTTGGGCTAAAGCTTACAGGGGGCGTTTCCCCTCTTCTCAGCATTTCAACAAGCTCAACGACTCGCTTGGGAGTGAGGTCTTCCTGTGAAGGGCAAGTAGAAAAAAAGAAGCTCAAGTTACATCAGACAGAAAAGTTTACTTCAAAGCCTCTTCCATTAGCAAAAGGCATGCGAGTTTTAATAAACCATCCTGGTAGGCTAGCAACTTTACGTCTCTAGTGATGCAGTAATTCTATTGAACAGAAATTTAGTTTAAAAGATAACTACGGCAACTTTCTACCTCTCTAATGTCCCCAAAGAAGAAGGTACAGTACAGAGCCAACAAGCAATGACATACAAGTTGAGTGTATCGAGTAGACAAGTTCTGATCTATGCATATACATGAATTTAGAAGTAAAACTACTGTTCAAACATGCACCACTTGTAATCACATCACCCCTTTCCTAACAATATACTCCTATACAGTGATTACGTTCTTCCATTACCCAATTTTTGTTTCTGATCAGTGATCACGTTGAACCAATTGTCCTATAAGATGTGTCATGCTGTTTCTGGCACAGTTCACCCCGCATTATGCCAGCATAAAGTCATTGATACTGACTAATACCAGCAAGTGCAAGTACTAGAGGATACAATTTAGGATAACAGAATAGTGAAACGTTGAATTGTATGATTATCAAGAGCAAAATAAACTTACATAATAATTGTATGTGTAACCATCTGAACCTTTGGTATAGTCAGCCACAGCAATCATGGGAGCGTTCACACAGCAACCCTGTGAACAAACGAGCAGAAGGTGAATAAAAGTGGTTTTAAGGATATATCATAACCAAACATTTAAAACTATTCGTTACAAACATACTACAGACCATTCCTACAGTTATATATTGGAAAGTATAAACTCAAGTAAAAACAAATATTTAAAGATCACGGTGTTACCATGCATTCCATTTCCCCAACAGAAAATAAACCATCGCTTGTCACCTCTGCAAATGAAAAAAAATGTTAATTACATCACAGAAACAGAATAAGAAGCTCTTGCTCAGAGGACAAAGTTTGTGGTAACAATTTTACAGATATCAGAATAATTACGCAATATACAAACCGTTCCGTTTAACTCCAAGGTGTTTTAACAGGGCATCTTCGATATCACGCGAACCACGAATCATACAAGGTGTAGTTCCACACACCAAAAGGTGATATTTTCCCACCTACATAGCATGAAACGACTTCATGGTAAAAAAAGGTGGTAGTAATGAGTACAGAGTAGGCAGTCGTGCATCAAGGTACCTTGGTCCGATTGAACATTGAGTAAAATGTTGCAACTTCATAGACCCTGATCGGTGCAACTCCAACTATTTTAGCAATCTGAAAAGAAGACAAATTATTGTCAGGAACGCTGAAAATGTCAAGTGTTCACTTTTCCAAGATAGGGGGGAAAACAACAGAAATTTTAAGAAAGCATAAAATATATTAGATCAGTGTGTAACAAAGACTATGATACTTGAAGCAAAATTGTGAACATAATGGTCATGGTGAGAAAGGATATGCTGCAGCTTTGAATGCATTATATGTTAATATGCTCTATCAATAATATGACCTGCCAGATGAATATATTAGACTTCCATCAAATCAGCTTCATCAGAAAAGAAAAAAAAAACATGATCATAAGAGGTTTCAACTAGTATGTCGACAAACAAACATGTTCTTTCTTAATTAAAAATAGGGACCCCATGTCTCCTAATAAAGCTATTTTTCTTGATTATCAAATCCAAGATAAATTTGTAGTTACCCAATGGTTGTAACTGCCACTTCCAAATGTTTTGTTCTACAAGATGTAACTTGATTCTAGGGTGTCAAAATTAAAGACCAACAAACCTGTGCAAGTCATAAGCTAAACCGACTACTCAATATACACATGATATCTTTCTGTTCACCTATACAGAATATAATTTAGTGTTCCAGACATAGTGTATGGACAGAAGAGTATGCAGAAAAGAACAGCATATACAACGATAAACAAGGGGCAATAAGGTTTTGCATAGTTTCTACAAGTACAAGACACATGTTTTTAACTAGAGAAGGTACATTAACTCATAACAATTTCACCCTTTATATGGAAACGGAATACAACATAACATGCTGACGTTGGAAGGTCACAATTTTGCGCGATTTGAACTTACAGCGTCCATTGCTGCAACCGGGACCCATCCACCATGCTGCTGCTGTGCAAGATCAAGCATTGGAATAATACCAGATTGCTTGTAGTTGCTTGGGTAATGAGATAGGATTTCGTTAACCTGCAACATTACAACGGAAAATTAGTCCAGGTAATAACAAACTTGAAGCGTGTCAGTAGTCGGATGAGCCATATTAACTGCATTCACTAAGCCCATTTCTCCTGTAAGAAATGGAACATTACGACCCATAGTGCTGTTACAATAGTTCATTCAGGAATAAACGAAATTAACAAGACTGCCCCGTTGCACTAGCCGAAAAAAAGGATGTTAAACTGGAGACTATCATTCAAGAATATCTATCTAATGGATGCAGCATTACCAGTGCAAATATTAACCTAAGAACCATATCTGAACATCTGAGCACACAATTTAACAAGGTATGTCACAGTTATTTCAAATCCAGCCAATTGACCCCAACAGTCCCCCGCTACACACGCATCGCAGACCCAGACCGGGGGAAGAACAGTACCTTCTCCATGTTGGCCTTGGTGAACTCCCACGGCATGTTCGGGTTGTTGTCCGGCGAATCGATGTGCTACAGAAACAACACAACATATAAATCTAGCTCAATCGTCGTCGGCGGCAAAACAGATCAGACAACCGCAGAAGCGGATCCGAGAGCGCTCACGTAGTTAAGCGCGGAAGAGAAGGTCCGGGAGAAGTAACCCGTGGCGGCCGCGGCCGCGGGGGAGGAGATCTGCAAGGAAATTTCGGCGAACGGGATCAGGGGATCGGCTTGGGGGAAATGGAGGGGAATGGATTCGAGAGGGGAGGGGGAGGAGGCGCGCAAACCGGAGACGGGGAGAGGCGTCGGGCGGCCGACTGTGAGGCGGAGGCGGAGGCGAGGCCGAGGAGGCGGCGGGCCGCGAGGCGGGCGGCCGGGGGCAGCATGGCGGCCAGCGAGGGAGCGGCGGTGGTGGTATCGGCGGGTGGTCGCTTGGCTTGTGTGTGAGAGACCGACCTCTCCTTACCGGCCAACAACAAGGGCACGTCGACGTGAAAGTGGGACTAGCCAGCCCACCCACTGACATTGCTTTAGTGGGCTCCGATTGGACAGGAACGGAATTAAGTGGGCTGGGCCTATTAGCCCATAGAACCCACCAGCCAGCCCCTTTCTGTTGAGGAGGCGCCGCGGCGCAGGCCGCCGCACCTGGCCCCTCCCCCGCCTCGCAGCTTCTCCTTCCTCAACCCCGGCTGGACGCGATGGCCAGGTCGCCGCTGCCGAAGGTGACCTCTCTTTCTTGATTTATCTGCCCGCTGCCCCAAGTCTAATATGTTCAAGGGAGCGGAGGAGCCTAGCGGCGTTCTCAGAGAAACGCACTCCTTGTAAGATGCCGTTTCTTGGCTATTTTTTTGCTTGTAAAACGTGTTATGATTCCGCTCGCCCTGTTTTGTTATGCTTGCCCGGTTGATTTTCCCTTTGGGAATCGAGTAAGGTAATTGTGAAGCTATGATAATGAGATATTTTATATAATTGGCATTCATGTTCTAGTCTTAGTCATTTAAATGTTCTTGTGGATTTATCCGAGGCCAATATAGTTCATCTAATTGAACTGTCTTAACTGGCTAACAACATGTGAATTTATTTTCTACCCATGTGTGAACTGTGATACGTCTTGCTGGTAACGTGTCACGTGATTCGATAGCTTTGCGAGCCGTTGTACCTGTTGCTCTTAATTCTCTTCATGTTTTATATATCCTTGATATGATAACGGATTGCAATAGCACTGCTTCTCACTCACTCAGGCCTCCTTTGATTTGGAGAAATTTCATAGGAATTCTAGAGGATAGGATTCTTGTAGGATTTTTTTTCTTTAGAGCCCTTTGGTTCATAGGAATGAATTCCTATTCCTATATAGGATTAGTTCCTATCCTCCATATTTCATAGGAAAATAAAAATGAGTCTAGACTCAATGGAAAAATTTCTTTGGTGTCAACCAAATGACATCTTGTTTCCTATTCCTACTCATAGGATTTGAGATACATGTCATCTTATTTCCTACAAGATTCCTATTCTTACGATAACCCTCTCATATGAACCAAAAAAGGCCTCAAATACTAGTATGTGACAGCAGCCCAAAAGGCATGGGACGTGTTGCCCGAGGAGCAATCACGGAAACACATCACTACTGGCTCTGGTGACCTGAACGACATACTTGGTGGAGGGATTCATTGAAAGGAAGTTACTGAGATAGTTAACACCTTTCTTGCTTTAGGAATGCATTGCACTCTTGGTTAATAAGCATATAATCGGCTGGGCAATTTTTAGTCAGTTTATCATTCAGCTCTGTTTCTATATATTGTTTCTTGGTCTCCTGTCTTCTAGCAATAGTGTTGTCAAATTATTCTACTGTTCTGAGTAATCGTGTAAAGTTAGTGAGTCTTTGTTCTACTCTTGTTCTCACTTGTGCATCAACATCTCATACTCCATTGATGTATCTGTGGTGACTAGACTAATCTGTTGAGTAAGGGCTTTCAATTCTTTTATGTTGAGTTATTTATGTAAAATGCCATGTCCATTGATGTATCTGTGGTGACTAGACTAATCAGCTACTAGATTTATTCAGGTGGTGTTCCAGGAATGGGTAAAACTCAACTGGGGTATGTTGCTCCTACTACCGAATCATTGCAATTTCAGAAGAAAATTACCGTGCTAAGTGCCAACTTTTGGAGGATTCAGCTAGCAATCAACGTCCAAATTCTCGTGCGCTATGGTGGCCTTGGCGACAAAGCATTTTATATTGGTATACTTGTTTGACAGAGAGTGATTGTGTCATGTGTCTGTTGAGAAACTGTTAACAATATTTACTGTCATTGTAACAGACACAGAGGGCAGTTTCATGGTTGAACGTGTCTATCAAACTGCTGAAGGGTGTATCAGTGACATAATGGAGTATTTTTCCGTGCCACCATGACAAGGCTTCATCTGGCCAAGAAAATCTGCAACCTGAGCCTTTCCTAGCAGGCATCTACTACTTCTGAATACTAGTAATAATGTACATGTAATGCACGTTTATATTAGGTAGGATATTAGTTGCACGTTATATTAGGTAAGATATATCTGTTGCATGTTGGTATTTGGTAAGATATCAATTACTTTTTCGTGGGAAATGGTAGGATGTTAATTACATGTCAGATTTCATGAGATATCGTTGAGTCAAAACGTGTTTATAACCAATGGCAGTGGTGGGTAATTAGAGCATTAAACGTGTTTGATGCTCAACATTGAAGCGATTTGAACCGCTAGATAACATGATTTGACGGTCGAGATGGTTTGGATATGCCCTTTTGGGTCTTTTTATAGAGGTATAGATGCAGCTACACTGAATAGATTGTGGTGAGGAACTATCTGCAGAAATTCCTCGGAGAACATAAAGATGTAATATTCTTGAACAACTGAGTCTTAAAGTTTAATCATCTGAATTATGTCCAATGTTTTATCCCTCACCTCTATTTTCCCTCAAGATGAGTTTTCCGGCAGTTCTATGTTTACAGAAATGGTTTTCCACCCTTCCGTTCTTAGCAGGATCTACCAAAATTGGTTGAGTGTTACCAAATAACCATTATTTTTCTTTATGCTTTACAGGTGAGGATAGTTATTATTGATAGTGTTACTTTTCACTTTCGATAAGATTTCGATGATCTGGCTCTGAGGACTAGAATGCTCAGTGGATTATCATTGAAGTTGATGAAGCTTTCAAAGGCATATAACTTGAAACTATGAAAAATTGTGCTAGTTGAGTTGAGAAAACCATATAGCAGTTCTTATTAATTAATTGAGATCTATCTTATACCGAGACAGTACGAGTAAATGGATTTTTTTTCTATGCACATAAATGTCAGCATTTACAAGGAACACATACATTTTGGGGTGATACTCTGCTGCTGTCCCGGTATGACCTGGTGTTTCTTGCATGCTTTGGCAACAACACATCTATTTCTCATTACTTGCCTCCTTTACCTGATCAGTTTGTAGTACATTATTATATCCTGCTTCATTCTGTTAGAATAAACGTATAGGAGATGTATAGGGTTAGGAGTTTGTTTAAATTCTGTACATCATCTCTATCTCCTTTCCCCATATCTCTCTGTAACGACCTTCCTGGTCAATCTCTCGATCTCTTTCTCTGTAACTCGTATGCCAAGGCTTTCGCCCAATATATACATGCGGCCCGAGACAAAGGGTTCTACACTTCCCATATCATTTTACATGATACACAGAGCCTCTTCCTCATTAGATCGAAAGAGATTGCATCTAGCTACCTCCGCGACCGAGATCATGTCCACCACCGCCGCTGCCATGACGCCAATGTGATAGCCTGGCTTAATAGGGATGATAGACTACTCATATCAATAAGGAATTTCTTCTTTTTCGGGAGCCCATTCAGACAGAACTCCAAAGTTAAGCGTGCTCAGCTTGGAGTAGTTTCAGGATGGGTGACCGACCGGGAAGTTGCTCCCGGGTGCGCACGAGTGAGGACAAAGTGCGCAGAAAAGACTAGTATTGATTTGTGGGGCCAGTCTAGATCCCGCCAGGAGTAACGACCACCGGCGGACAGATGGAGCACCACCTCGACGAGAAGAGCCCGCCACCGCCGCCCACTCTCACCATCACCAAGGACGGCAAAGAAGAACAAGTTGTCAACTTTGCGAGATCCCTCTGGTATGCACAGCAGCAACAACTTCAAGGATACTTGATGGGTTCCTTTTCCCGTGAGATTCTTGCCCAGATCGCCACGCTCCAGACGTCGGCCGAGGTGTGGCGCACCATCCACGCCATGTTCGCTGCTCAGAGCCAAGCCCAAGCGATCAACACTCGCATCGAGCTCACCAACCTCAAGAAAGGTAATATGTCCATGGCTGACTACCTTGGTAAGATCAAAAGCCTCACCGATGAAGTCGCAAGCACTGCTGCGGCGCTCTCTGATCCGGAGATCGTCTCCAAAATTCTCGCCGGCCTGGACATGGAGTACAACCCGCTGGTCTCTGCGCTCGCCGCCAGGGTGGAGCCCATCACCGTCTAGGAGCTCTACAACCAGCTGCTCAGTTTTGATGCCTGCCTCACCCTCCTCCATGGCGGCGACCTTCGGCAATCCTCCGTCAACTCTGCCTCCCATGGCCGCCCTCCAGGGGCAACGTGGCGGTGGGCGCGGACGCGACGCTCCTCAGGGCGATGGCGCTCGCTCTGGTGGGGGAGGGGACAACCCCAGCGGCGGCAGCGGTTTCAACAACAACACCAGCGGCGCTCGCTCCTCAGGGAGTATCCTGGTAGTTGCCTTCGATCGATTTTCAATTAATGTTTCAACTATGAACATAGGAAATGTCAGACGACGAAATGGATTTCGGTATTTGCGAATACTACGAAGACGAGCACGGCCTGTACGACAGAATCTTTCTAGGTGATGATAGGCGCTTCAGCATCAAGCTGGACGAGAACTTCGAAGTGGATACAGTAAGTCACAACGACAAGTCTTTTTTCGTAATTAAGCATGACATATGCTTCATTTGCTTCAACTTATAATTTAAATTTTTACTACTCTACTAGCGTATCCCCTGCCATGCAAGAGTTTTTGTCTTGGATATGATAGGTTTCAGTTCTATAAAAATACTATGGAGGTAAAGAGAGTTTACTTGAAGACCGAGCATGGTTATACTTTCCACGCAAAATTATACAACGCAGACACCTACACATATTTTGAATGCAAAACTTGGCAAGCACTATGCAAGACTTATGCATTTGAGCCTAATATGGTTATCACCTTTGATATTCGTCCGGAAGATGATATTGAAGGTAATATCGACATCTGGGTCGATGTGCAGACGCCTCCAGTTATACCATTATGTGAGTTTCTCAACCATATTTATGTCTTCGATATTGTTTATTTAAAAATACTTGACAACTAATTTCTATTGACAACTTATTTCCGTTCAAGCAAACCTGTCCAACGCTTGGTAGACAGGACCTACTACTGTCCCGGGGCTGAACTAAACTGCGAGGAGATAAGTCATTATGTTTCATGGCTTGAGGATCTTCATACTGTCAAGACAAATTATTTTTTTGGACTTAAAAATCTTAGTACTCAAAACGTGCGACCAATAGTGTTCGTACTGAACTACGGTCACATCTATTTAGGAAAGATGGTAAGATTTTTACTATTTGTCCTCAGTGCATCTTTTGCATACATTATTTTTTAAGCTAAACTTCATTGCTAAGTATGTTACTATACGATGTTCTTTAACAGGGACTCCCGATGAATGTTGTGCCTCATTGGATCGAGACTAAAGGTCGCATGAGAATTGTTAGCTTACTGCCTAGATTTCCTACAATGCACTTTAGTGCATTCAGGATTTCTAATAGCGAGGAATGCTTAATAGTGAAAGAATGGAGCAAAATTGTGAACGATCACAGAGAAGTACTAGGGGGCAGCAATCAGAAGCGCAACCCACGATTAGGAGACAGGTTCATCTGCATGCTCCAACTTGATGAAGCAGGAGTGCTACACATGTTTTATGTTATTTTAGCTGAGAGAGAGCAGTAGGAGTGATTAGCTAGCTAGAAATGAGTTCTGATGATTAAATAGCTAGTGTTGGTGGTAATGACTATGATGATTATTATTAGGTAGTGTTGGTGGTGATTAGATAGCTACCGCGGCTAGTGTTGATGGTGATTAGCTAGCTAGAATGAGTTTGAAGATGATGATGTGTGATACACTATGACTATGATGATTAAATAGCTACTGTTGGTGGTAATGACTATGATGATGATTAAATAGCTTGTGTTGGCGGATTAGATTCAAGTGGAGGCAACATGTGGTGCACATTGAAAGTAATACTAGTCCAAACTAGACCAGGTTTGGATTAGTAGTATACTTTTGACATGCACCACATGTTTCCTGCACTTAAACCTAATCCACCTTCATTTGACACACTGTTATGGACATATTGATATAACAACCTCATAATTGGTATTGTACCAAAATTTGTATAACGGCGTATAAATACACTAAAAAAATGAGAAAAAGAATACTAGTAGGGATGGAGATTAAACACGCTACAACTAGCTGTATTAGCAGTAGCGCTGGAGCGAAGAAACGCTGCTGCTATATGTCTTAGCAGCAGCGCACGTAGCACGTGCTACTACTAAGGAATAGTTGTAGCGCCTTATCAGTAGCGCATCCTCCCACGCTACTGATAGGCAAAATACCTGTGCTACTGCTAGGGTTTTCCCTAGTAGTGAAGCACACACGAGAATATTCACCTCACACTATAACTCCCCGGCAACGGCGCCAGAAAAAGGTCTTGATAACCCACAAGTATAGGGGATCAATTGTAGCCTCCTTCGATAAATAAGAGTGGCGAACCCAACGAGAAGCTAAAGGTAGAACAAATATTCCCTCAAGTTTTATCGACCACCGATACAACTCTACTCACGCTTAACGTTCACTTTACCTAGAACAAGTATGAAACTAGAAGTGCTTTGTAGGTGTTTGATACGTCTCCAACGTATCTATAATTTTTTATTGTTTCATGCTATTATATTATCTGTTTTGGATGTTAATGGGCTTTATTTTACACTTTTATATTATTTTTGGGACTAACCTATTAACCGGAGGCCCAACCCAAATTGCTGTTTTTTTGCCTATTTCAGTGTTGCGTAGAAAAGGAATATCAAACGGAGTCCAAACAGAATGAAATCTTCGAAAACATGATTTTTGGAACAAATGTGATCCAGAGGACTTGGAGTGGACGTCAACAATCAACGAGGCGGCCACGAGGCAGGGGGGCGCGCCACCCCCCTGGGCGCTCCCTCCACCCTCGTGGGCCCCTCGTTGCTCCACCGACCTACTTCTTCCTCCTATATATATCCATACACCCGGCAAACATCCAAGAGCACCATGAAACCCTATTTCCACTGCCGCAACCTTCTGTACCCAAGAGATCCCATCTTGGGGCCTTTTCTGGAGCTCCGCCGGAGGGGGCATTGATCACGGAGGGCCTCTACATCAACTCCATGGCCCCTCCGATGATGTGTGAGTAGTTTATTTCAGACCTTCTGGTCCATAGCTAGTAGCTAGATGGCTTCTTCTCTCTCTTTGGATCTCAATACAAAGTTCTCCTCGATTCTCTTGGAGATCTATTCGATGTAATCTTCTTTTGCGGTGTGTTTGTCGTGATCCGATGAATTGTGGGTTTATGATCCAGATTATCTATGAACAATATTTGAATCTTCTCTGAATTCTTTTATGTATGATTGGTTTATCTTTGTAAGTCTCTTCGAATTATCAGTTTGGTTTGGCCTACTAGATTGATCTTTCTTGCAATGGGAGAAGTGCTTAGCTTTGGGTTCAATCTTGTGGTGCTCGCACTAGTAGAAAACAGGGCTTTGGTCCAGGCCGGGTCAGCCCATTTGTCCCGGTTCAGTCCAGAACCGGGACCAATGTGGGCATTGGTCCCGGTTCGTGAGCCCAGGGGGGCGGCCGGGCCACGTGGGCCATTGGTCCCGGTTCATCTGGACCTTTTGGTCCCAGTTGGTGGGATGAACCGGGACCAATGGGCCTCGCTCCTGCCCCACCACCATTGGTCCCGGTTCGTGGCTTGAACCGGGACCAAAGGCTCCCCTTTAGTCCCGGCTCATGTCACCAACCGGGACCAATGAGGTGCCTATATATACCCCCTCGCGCAAGAGCAGAGCACAGTGCTCTGTTTTTTCTGGCCGAGGGGGAGAGGGCTTTGTGGTGCTCTAGCTCACCTCCTATGCACATGAGGTGTTCGATGGAATGCCCGAGCCACACTA